>NC_091316.1:5587702-5602702 GCF_038502225.1 Cherax quadricarinatus
GAATGATGATGTAAAGAGAGTAGTAAGGGAGAAAAAGTTAGCATATGAGAAGTTTTTACAAAGTAGAAGTGATGCAAGGAGGGAAGAGTATATGGAGAAAAAGAGAGAGGTTAAGAGAGCGGTGAAGCAATGTAAAAAGAGATCAAATGGGAGAGTGGGTGAGATGTTATCAACAAATTTTGTTGAAAATAAGAAAAAGTTTTGGAGTGAGATTAACAAGTTAAGGAAGCCTAGAGAACAAATGGATTTGTCAGTTAAAAATAGGAGAGGAGAGTTATTAAATGGAGAGTTAGAGGTATTGGGAAGATGGAGGGAATATTTTGAGGAATTGTTAAATGTTGATGAAGATAGGGAAGCTGTGATTTCGTGTATAGGGCAAGGAGGAATAACATCTTGTAGGAGTGAGGAAGAGCCAGTTGTGAGTGTGGGGGAAGTTCGTGAGGCAGTAGGTAAAATGAAAGGGGGTAAGGCAGCCGGGATTGATGGGATAAAGATAGAAATGTTAAAAGCAGGTGGGGATATAGTTTTGGAGTGGTTGGTGCAATTATTTAATAAATGTATGGAAGAGGATAAGGTACCTAGGGATTGGCAGAAAGCATGCATAGTTCCTTTGTATAAAGGCAAAGGGGACAAAAGAGAGTGCAAAAATAATAGGGGGATAAGTCTGTTGAGTATACCTGGTAAAGTGTATGGTAGAGTTATTATTGAAAGAATTAAGAGTAAGACGGAGAATAGGATAGCAGATGAACAAGGAGGCTTTAGGAAAGGTAGCGGGTGTGTGAACCAGGTGTTTACAGTGAAACATATAAGTGAACAGCATTTAGATAAGGCTAAAAAGGTCTTTGTGGCATTTATGGATTTGGAAAAGGCGTATGACAGGGTGGATAGGGGGGCAATGTGGCAGATGTTGCAGGTGTAAGGTATAGGAGGTAGGTTACTGAAAGCAGTGAAGAGTTTTTACGAGGATAGTGAGGCTCAAGTTAGAGTATGTAGGAAAGAGGGAAATTATTTCCCAGTAAAAGTAGGCCTTAGACAAGGATGTGTGATGTCACCGTGGTTGTTTAATATATTTATAGATGGGGTTGTAAGAGAAGTAAATGCGAGGGTCTTGGCAAGAGGCGTGGAGTTAAAAGATAAAGAATCACACATAAAGTGGGAGTTGTCACAGTTGCTCTTTGCTGATGACACTGTGCTCTTGGGAGATTCTGAAGAGAAGTTGCAGAGATTGGTGGATGAATTTGGTAGGGTATGCAAAAGAAGAAAATTAAAGGTGAATACAAGAAAGAGTAAGGTTATGAGGATAACAAAAAGGTTAGGTGATGAAAGATTGGATATCAGATTGGAAGGAGAGAGTATGGAGGAGGTGAATGTATTCAGATATTTGGGAGTGGACGTGTCAGCGGATGGGTCTATGAAAGATGAGGTGAATCATAGAATTGATGAGGGGAAAAGGGTGAGTGGTGCACTTAGGAGTCTTTGGAGACAAAGAACTTTGTCCTTGGAGGCAAAGAGGGGAATGTATGAGAGTATAGTTTTACCAACGCTCTTATATGGGTGTTAAGCATGGGTGATGAATGTTGCAGCGAGGAGAAGGCTGGAGGCAGTGGAGATGTCATGTCTGAGGGCAATGTGTGGTGTGAATATAATGCAGAGAATTCGTAGTTTGGAAGTTAGGAGGAGGTGCGGGATTACCAAAACTGTTGTCCAGAGGGCTGAGAAAGGGTTGTTGAGGTGGTTCGGACATGTAGAGAGAATGGAGCGAAACAGAATGACTTCAAGAGTGTATCAGTCTGTAGTGGAAGGAAGGTGGGGTAGGGGTCGGCCTAGGAAAGGTTGGAGGGAGGGGGTAAAGGAGGTTTTGTGTGCGAGGGGCTTGGACTTCCAGAAGGCATGCGTGAGCGTGTTTGATAGGAGTGAATGGAGACAAATAGTTTTTAATACTTGACGTGCTGTTGGAGTGTGAGCAAAGTAACATTTATGAAGGGGTTCAGGGAAACCGGCAAGCCGGACTTGAGTCCTGGAGATGGGAAGTACAGTGCCTGCACTCTGAAGGAGGGGTGTTAATGTTGCAATATAAAAACTGTAGTGTAAAGCACCCTTCTTGCAAGACAGTGATGGAGTGAATGATGGTGAAAGTTTTTCTTTTTCGGGCCACCCTGCCTTGGTGGGAATCGGCCAGTGTGATAATATATATATATATATATATATATATATATATATATATATATATATATATATATATATATATATATATATATATATATATATATATATATATATGAACAAGGAGGCTTTAGGAAAGGTAGCGGGTGTGTGGACCAGGTGTTTACAGTGAAACATATAAGTGAACAGCATTTAGATAAGGTTAAAAAGGTCTTTGTGGCATTTATGGATTTGGAAAAGGCGTATGACAGGGTGGATAGGGGGGCAATGTGGCAGATGTTGCAGGTGTAAGGTATAGGAGGTAGGTTACTGAAAGCAGTGAAGAGTTTTTACGAGGATAGTGAGGCTCAAGTTAGAGTATGTAGGAAAGAGGGAAATTATTTCCCAGTAAAAGTAGGCCTTAGACAAGGATGTGTGATGTCACCGTGGTTGTTTAATATATTTATAGATGGGGTTGTAAGAGAAGTAAATGCGAGGGTCTTGGCAAGAGGCGTGGAGTTAAAAGATAAAGAATCACACATAAAGTGGGAGTTGTCACAGTTGCTCTTTGCTGATGACACTGTGCTCTTGGGAGATTCTGAAGAGAAGTTGCAGAGATTGGTGGATGAATTTGGTAGGGTATGCAAAAGAAGAAAATTAAAGGTGAATACAAGAAAGAGTAAGGTTATGAGGATAACAAAAAGGTTAGGTGATGAAAGATTGGATATCAGATTGGAAGGAGAGAGTATGGAGGAGGTGAATGTATTCAGATATTTGGGAGTGGACGTGTCAGCGGATGGGTCTATGAAAGATGAGGTGAATCATAGAATTGATGAGGGGAAAAGGGTGAGTGGTGCACTTAGGAGTCTTTGGAGACAAAGAACTTTGTCCTTGGAGGCAAAGAGGGGAATGTATGAGAGTATAGTTTTACCAACGCTCTTATATGGGTGTTAAGCATGGGTGATGAATGTTGCAGCGAGGAGAAGGCTGGAGGCAGTGGAGATGTCATGTCTGAGGGCAATGTGTGGTGTGAATATAATGCAGAGAATTCGTAGTTTGGAAGTTAGGAGGAGGTGCGGGATTACCAAAACTGTTGTCCAGAGGGCTGAGAAAGGGTTGTTGAGGTGGTTCGGACATGTAGAGAGAATGGAGCGAAACAGAATGACTTCAAGAGTGTATCAGTCTGTAGTGGAAGGAAGGTGGGGTAGGGGTCGGCCTAGGAAAGGTTGGAGGGAGGGGGTAAAGGAGGTTTTGTGTGCGAGGGGCTTGGACTTCCAGAAGGCATGCGTGAGCGTGTTTGATAGGAGTGAATGGAGACAAATAGTTTTTAATACTTGACGTGCTGTTGGAGTGTGAGCAAAGTAACATTTATGAAGGGGTTCAGGGAAACCGGCAAGCCGGACTTGAGTCCTGGAGATGGGAAGTACAGTGCCTGCACTCTGAAGGAGGGGTGTTAATGTTGCAATATAAAAACTGTAGTGTAAAGCACCCTTCTTGCAAGACAGTGATGGAGTAGTAGGTTGGTAGACAGCAACCACCCAGGGAAGTACTACCGTCCTGCCAGATGACTGTGAAACAAAAACCTGTAATTGTTTTGCATGATGGTAGGATTGCTGGTTTCTTTTTCTGTCTCATAAACACGCTAAGATAACAGGGATATTTTGCTACTCCTACTAACACTTTGGTCACACTTCACAGACACGCACATGCATATATATATATACATACATCTAGGTTTTTCTCCTTTTTCTAAATAGCTCTTGTTCTTTTTTATTTCTTCTATTGTCCATGGGGAAGTGGAAAAGAATCTTTCCTCCGTAAGCCATGCGTGTCGTATGAGGCGACTAAAATGCCGGGAGCAATGGGCTAGTAACCCCTTCTCCTGTATACAATTACTAAAAAAGAGAAGAAGAAAAACTTTATAAAACTGGGTTGCTTAAATGTGCGTGGATGTAGTGCGGATGACAAGAAACAGATGATTGCTGATGTTATGAATGAAAAGAAGTTGGATGTCCTGGCCCTAAGCGAAACAAAGCTGAAGGGGGTAGGAGAGTTTCAGTGGGGGGAAATAAATGGGATTAAATCTGGAGTATCTGAGAGAGTTAGAGCAAAGGAAGGGGTAGCAGTAATGTTAAATGATCAGTTATGGAAGGAGAAAAGAGAATATGAATGTGTAAATTCAAGAATTATGTGGATTAAAGTAAAGGTTGGATGCGAGAAGTGGGTCATAATAAGCGTGTATGCACCTGGAGAAGAGAGGAATGCAGAGGAGAGAGAGAGATTTTGGGAGATGTTAAGTGAATGTATAGGAGCCTTTGAACCAAGTGAGAGAGTAATTGTGGTAGGGGACTTGAATGCTAAAGTAGGAGAAACTTTTAGAGAGGGTGTGGTAGGTAAGTTTGGGGTGCCAGGTGTAAATGATAATGGGAGCCCTTTGATTGAACTTTGTATAGAAAGGGGTTTAGTTATAGGTAATACATATTTTAAGAAAAAGAGGATAAATAAGTATACACGATATGATGTAGGGCGAAATGACAGTAGTTTGTTGGATTATGTATTGGTAGATAAAAGACTGTTGAGTAGACTTCAGGATGTACATGTTTATAGAGGGGCCACAGATATATCAGATCACTTTCTAGTTGTAGCTACACTGAGAGTAAAAGGTAGATGGGATACAAGGAGAATAGAAGCATCAGGGAAGAGAGAGGTGAAGGTTTATAAACTAAAAGAGGAGGCAGTTAGGGTAAGATATAAACAGCTATTGGAGGATAGATGGGCTAATGAGAGCATAGGCAATGGGGTCGAAGAGGTATGGGGTAGGTTTAAAAATGTAGTGTTAGAGTGTTCAGTAGAAGTTTGTGGTTACAGGAAAGTGGGTGCAGGAGGGAAGAGGAGCGATTGGTGGAATGATGATGTAAAGAGAGTAGTAAGGGAGAAAAAGTTAGCATATGAGAAGTTTTTACAAAGTAGAAGTGATGCAAGGAGGGAAGAGTATATGGAGAAAAAGAGAGAGGTTAAGAGAGTGGTGAAGCAATGTAAAAAGAGAGCAAATGAGAGAGTGGGTGAGATGTTATCAACAAATTTTGTTGAAAATAAGAAAAAGTTTTGGAGTGAGATTAACAAGTTAAGAAAGCCTAGAGAACAAATGGATTTGTCAGTTAAAAATAGGAGAGGAGAGTTATTAAATGGAGAGTTAGAGGTATTGGGAAGATGGAAGGAATATTTTGAGGAATTGTTAAATGTTGATGAAGATAGGGAAGCTGTGATTTCGTGTATAGGGCAAGGAGGAATAACATCTTGTAGGAGTGAGGAAGAGCCAGTTGTGAGTGTGGGGGAAGTTCGTGAGGCAGTAGGTAAAATGAAAGGGGGTAAGGCAGCCGGGATTGATGGGATAAAGATAGAAATGTTAAAAGCAGGTGGGGATATAGTTTTGGAGTGGTTGGTGCAATTGTTTAATAAATGTATGGAAGAGGGTAAGGTACCTAGGGATTGGCAGAGAGCATGCATAGTTCCTTTGTATAAAGGCAAAGGGGATAAAAGAGAGTGCAAAAATTATAGGGGGATAAGTCTGTTGAGTGTACCTGGTAAAGTGTATGGTAGAGTTATAATTGAAAGAATTAAGAGTAAGACGGAGAATAGGATAGCAGATGAACAAGGAGGCTTTAGGAAAGGTAGGGGGTGTGTGGACCAGGTGTTTACAGTGAAACATATAAGTGAACAGTATTTAGATAAGGCTAAAGAGGTCTTTGTGGCATTTATGGATTTGGAAAAGGCGTATGACAGGGTGGATAGGGGGGCAATGTGGCAGATGTTGCAAGTGTATGGTGTAGGAGGTAGGTTACTGAAAGCAGTGAAGAGTTTTTACGAGGATAGTGAGGCTCAAGTTAGAGTATGTAGGAAAGAGGGAAATTTTTTCCCAGTAAAAGTAGGCCTTAGACAAGGATGTGTGATGTCACCGTGGTTGTTTAATATATTTATAGATGGGGTTGTAAGAGAAGTAAATGCGAGGGTCTTGGCAAGAGGCGTGGAGTTAAAAGATAAAGAATCACACACAAAGTGGGAGTTGTCACAGCTGCTCTTTGCTGATGACACTGTGCTCTTGGGAGATTCTGAAGAGAAGTTGCAGAGATTGGTGGATGAATTTGGTAGGGTGTGCAAAAGAAGAAAATTAAAGGTGAATACAGGAAAGAGTAAGGTTATGAGGATAACAAAAAGATTAGGTGATGAAAGATTGAATATCAGATTGGAGGGAGAGAGTATGGAGGAGGTGAACGTATTCAGATATTTGGGAGTGGACGTGTCAGCGGATGGGTCTATGAAAGATGAGGTGAATCATAGAATTGATGAGGGAAAAAGAGTGAGTGGTGCACTTAGGAGTCTGTGGAGACAAAGAACTTTGTCCTTGGAGGCAAAGAGGGGAATGTATGAGAGTATAGTTTTACCAACGCTCTTATATGGGTGTGAAGCGTGGGTGATGAATGTTGCAGCGAGGAGAAGGCTGGAGGCAGTGGAGATGTCATGTCTGAGGGCAATGTGTGGTGTGAATATAATGCAGAGAATTCGTAGTTTGGAAGTTAGGAGGAGGTGCGGGATTACCAAAACTGTTGTCCAGAGGGCTGAGGAAGGGTTGTTGAGGTGGTTCGGACATGTAGAGAGAATGGAGCGAAACAGAATGACTTCAAGAGTGTATCAGTCTGTAGTGGAAGGAAGGCGGGGTAGGGGTCGGCCTAGGAAGGGTTGGAGGGAGGGGGTAAAGGAGGTTTTGTGTGCGAGGGGCTTGGACTTCCAGCAGGCATGCTTGAGCGTGTTTGATAGGAGTGAATGGAGACAAATGGTTTTTAATACTTGACGTGCTGTTGGAGTGTGAGCAAAGTAACATTTATGAAGGGATTCAGGGAAACCGGCAGGCCGGACTTGAGTCCTGGAGATGGGAAGTACAGTGCCTGCACTCTGAAGGAGGGGTGTTAATGTTGCAGTTTAAAAACTGTAGTGTAAAGCACCCTTCTGGCAAGACAGTGATGGAGTGAATGATGGTGAAAGTTTTTCTTTTTCGGGCCACCCTGCCTTGGTGGGAATCGGCCGGTGTGATAATAAAAAAAAAAAAATATATATATATATATGCATATACTATATATATACTGAATACATTCCCAGTCTAAATAGGTGGTTTTCTAAGCCTTTCTCTGTTAGTTCGGGACTAATTATCCCAGGACTGTGCCCTGGGTATGGTAACTGGTGGTCTATGAAATATAGTCGGCACAGCTTATCGAGTTGGTGTGGAGTGCGGGTACACGTGTCAGGGCAGTCTCTTCTCTGTATTAGTCAACGGGTAGTTGCACTGCTACTATGTTCTTTCTCTTCCATATTTCTATCTCTGTCGAGGCACCGACAACTTTCCCTAGTTTCCCTGCAGAAGCGACTCCTGACGACCCTTGCATGGACTTGGCTCATGGTAATGATCCGTAGCCAGATTCAACCGGGCAACTGGTTGTTGTTACTGGCATTGACTGTGATACTACTCCCATTTTGGAGGCCAACTCTGTAGACACCCTAGTGGTGGGCTCTATTTCTTTAATGTTGATAAGAATGTAGACGTTACTATCTTGTGTAGCGTTGGGCATGTTGTTGCCTCCTCGCATGACAAATTTTCTGGATGTGATTACTACTTTTACAGGCAAAGTGTCTGCTGATGTGTGTTGCTAGATTCAGTGTGTTGGTGGTAGGTAGTCTGCGCTTCTGTGCTCTTTGCTTGAAGGACAATTCTACCTACCACTTCCAGGCTACTGCACACAAATTTAAAGAGGGCCACACGCCCATGTATATTACGCTCTAGCTTATGTCGACGTACAAACCCCTCCCTCTGTTGCTATCTCTCTTTAAGAGGAAGGGGCCGATAGGGATGTGTCTGCCAGTGAAGACCAGTTTAAGCACAGGGTGAGAGGGAAGAACATACTGCTTCTTCCAAGGGTCACCCGCATAATACCCCTAAAGAAGGGGCTTCCATTGCCGTCTCCTGCTGGGACTAGCTCTTTTAGTGCACCTGGTCAGGGGTGCTGGCTTCAACTGACCTTGACAACAGTTGCTAACGTGCGGTCGGTAGTTAGTCTCACTGGTGCCCCGTTGGATGTCACAACCCAGGTTGTTTGTGTCCTCTGACAATGGAAAGGGCCAGAAGCAAAATTCAGGACTAGAAATACACTCAGGATCACTAATCCTCTGCCTTTCTTTACTCAGGGCAGTGTGTTGGATGCTCCACTTTCGAAGGGGTCTGGATCGTCTTCACGCTCTTAGGATGGGAAAAGTAAGACAGAGTATTCAGTGAAATCTGGATGTCCCATCTAAGAAGGAAAAGTCAGACACAGCCTCCCAGAGGAAGTCACCTGACAGCCACTCAAAGGAGTCAGGTTCTCAAACTACTAGGCCTGGTCACAGACCGGGCCGCGGGGGCGTTGACCCCCGGAACTCTCTCCACGTAAATTCCCCAGGTAAACTAAAATATCCGTCATGGTTTAGTGGTGCACATCGATCTCCACCAGTTTTTTATTTGTTTACAATCGTGTTATTACGATTTGGTGAGTTATATTTATATAATGGTTTTGTAAATATTGCCTTACGTATGTGTTTTAGCATAACATTATCAAGATGTTGACGTGAAACATTCAGGTTTAGGTTACATCTACTCTCCACAAATAGAGTTTACCTGGAGAGAGATGTGACAGATGTGACATTTCAGGCTCATGACTGTTATTAAGCTCAATCTGAACTGTTTTCCCAAGATCTTATGATATGAGGTCACAGATTTACATAAACTTAATTGGCTGCTGTCACTCTGCAGTCTGCAGCAAGTTGCTGTCGAGTCATCCTCAAGGCAAGATGGAGTCTGTGGCGTGTGTGTTACTTACCATTATTTCCTAGGTACATGTCAATTAGACACACAGATTACATTAGTTTACATTGGAGATTACTAATAAACCTTAATTTCCTCCATGCTTGCTAGAGTAGTTCCAATGGAACAACATAACACATACACAGTTATTTACCACCATACTAAATATTACATGCCTCTTGGTGAGGATTTAAATAGTGCGACTCATAGTCTTCTATAAATAATCTACATTAAAGAACAAATAAGGTATAATACCGTGACTGGAACGATATACAAATAACTTCTTCCCACCCCCAAAAACACTAATGGTTATAATCATAACCAAAAATTATAAAGAGGTGGGCCGGTAAGCCAGCGGAAGGCCTCGGTCAGATGACCAAGAGCTCCAGCTATGGGTCATCATATAACTAAGACCCGCGTCAGGAAACACTTGTCCTGTTTCCTGACGAATCTTACCTAACCCAACAAATAACGCGTCATTGTCCTCCTCTCGTATATATACTGGCTCCCTCACCTTGTGTTAGTGTGACTAGTTAATGGTTCAAATCGGACCGAAACGTCGTCATAAGTTCCTCCTATGTGAGGGTTATTTGTGTCGTGTACATTAACTCTGCTAACACTAATCTTCCGGGTCATAGACTTAATATGTTATATTTCTTTTGGATGAATTCACTTGTTTATCAACTAAAGCATCATTCATCACAACACAGTATTACTCAATTAGTTATACTAATAACATTAATCATATTACTCTATAATTATATTCATCACTTAGCTACATCACCCACTGAGGTGCAGATGTTTAGTGAATTCATAGTTCAGTGTCTTGGATACGATTGTTTCATTCTGCGATGATCCTCTCATCTCAAGATGATCTTCTCTTCTTAAGATGGTCCTCTCCTCTTAAGATGATCTTCTCTTCTTAAGATGGTCCTCTCATCTCAAGATGATCTTCTCTTCTTAAGATGGTCCTCTCATCTCAAGATGATCTTCTCTTCTTAAGATGGTCCTCTCATCTCAAGATGATCTTCTCTTCTTAAGATGGTCCTGTCCTCTTAAGATGATCTTCTCTTCTTAAGATGGTCCTCTCATCTCATGATGATCTTCTCTTCTTAAGATGGTCCTCTCATCTTAAGATAATCTTCTCTTCTTAAGATGGTCCTCTCCTCTTAAGATGATCTTCTCTTCTTAAGATGGTCCTCTCCTCTCAAGATGATCTTCTCTTCTTAAGATGGTCCTCTCCTCTTAAGATGATCTTCTCTTCTTAAGATGGTCCTCTCCTCTTAAGATGATCTTCTCTTCTTAAGATGGTCCTCTCCTCTTAAGATGATCTTCTCTTCTTAAGATGGTCCTCTCCTCTTAAGATGATCTTCTCTTCTTAAGATGGTTTTCTCCTCTTAAGATGATCTTCTCTTCTTAAGATGGTCCTCTCCTCTTAAGATGATCTTCTCTTCTTAAGATGGTCCTCTCCTCTTAAGATGATCTTCTCTTCTTAAGATGGTCCTCTCCTCTTAAGATGATCTTCTCTTCTTAAGATGGTCCTCTCCTCTTAAGATGATCTTCTCTTCTTAAGATGGTCCTCTCCTCTTAAGATGATCTTCTCTTCTTAAGATGGTCCTCTCCTCTTAAGATGATCTTCTCTTCTTAAGATGGTCCTCTCATCTCATGATGATCTTCTCTTCTTAAGATGGTCCTCTCCTCTTAAGATGATCTTCTCTTCTTAAGATGGTCCTCTCATCTTAAGATGATCTTCTCTTCTTAAGATGGTCCTCTCCTCTTAAGATGATCTTCTCTTCTTAAGATGATCCTCTCATCTCAAGATGATCTTCTCTTCTTAAGATGGTCCTCTCCTCTTAAGATGATCTTCTCTTCTTAAGAGGAGCGGACCATCGCACACTGGCACACTGAAGTGTCTACAGAAGACTGGTGCTCCATCCCAGACACGAAACTCAAACACACATTAAAAGGAAGTTCTCTATATTTCGCTCACAGTTTTCTGTTCCAGTGGCGGCTCGTGTAATACTAGCTTCTCACGGCCATCACAGACTGGCTGATCAGGGAATTTGAACAGGTAGTGATCCAGTTTCGTCTTGAAAACTTCTGCCATTTCATTTGAAATTGTTACAGACGCATTATTTTTTTTTGATATTTTAGAGAGTTCAGGAGAGTTGAATATAATCTTGACACACCTTCGTTACCTTAATGGAATACATATATTTTATTATTTATTAGAGATACAACAGTTAATTACTCCTCCTGACACGTGTCGTTAGTGAACCTGCTGGATGACACGTGACCATGGAAGACACACGTAGTACTCTATGACACATTATGCAAGAAAATGCATAAGCGGACGCGTGAAACGTCGCAAGTTTTCTTCATAACGTTTCACTCGGAAAACAGCTTTCTCAGATTGATAAAGCTCTCCTTGACCGTGAAGGTGTCACAATAATGTTTCAAACTGTTTGGTGTATTATCGTCATCTGTGTGTTGGCTCGGTGCCTCGTCCCAGAGGCTCATTCGGTTTTCGTGTTTCATACTCGTAAATAAGCTATTTTGCCTTGTATTTTCTCCATCTTCTCTTTGCTGTTCCACTGTTTACCATAATAGAGAGAGTATTGGGGGTGGGCGCCACCTAAAGTGTTACCAGAAGAGGGCGGCGGGCGGTCTAGTGGCTTTTAGTGTAGATGCGGAGAGTGAAGGCTATTCCAGGTACGGGTATAATGGTGGTGTAGTTCTGGCTGTAATGTTGGCCCTGCACGACACCCCCCCCCATCTCATCCTCTTCCCCTTCTCGTGGTCCCTCACAACACTCCCTTCAAGGGGTAAGGGAGGTGCCTTGATACCAGTGAAAGTCACTTGATGGAGAAGCTGTGCTACCCTCACTAGATAGCCACTGAAAAAGGATACCTACTAGTAGTTTTCTGAGTCTTGTCTTTCTTCAAGGGTTCCGTATTTTACCTAGATGATGCCTCTTCTTATCTTGAAATCTTCAGTGTTGGTGCATCTTAGAGAAAGACTCAGTTTAATTGGCTGTGTAGGGAGTTCCCCGGTTTCCTTGTCATAACCTAAGGATGATTCTTCTGATCGGCTTCTAACCTTCAGTATTGGTGTATCATACTTAAGAGAACGTCAGGATTATTATGTGTGTATGTAGGTGCCAATCTGTCTGCTTTATTTAAAAATAATGCAACGCTGCTGTACTGTAACAAGGGAAAGATTCAAGTAAGTACTGGCATGTGCAGGAGCGCTCTCGGTTTTTGGTTTGTGTGTGATAACTTAAGAATGCCTCTTCTGGTCGGCTTTAAACTTTCTACACTGGAATATAGCAGAAAAAAATGTGGTTGGCATCTTCACACTCCAGTAACAAAGTGCCAACTGTATTATTAAAATAGTGTGGCACTATGTTGGTGAGTGTCTTGAGTCAGCCTCGTCTGAGCGACGTCCATCGTTACACATCACTCTTGTGTGTTTACCTGGAGTTTACCTGGAGAGAGTTCCGGGGGTCAACGCCCCCGCGGCCCGGTCTGTGACCAGGCCTCCTGGTGGATCAGAGCCTGATCAACCAGGCTGTTACTGCTGGCTGCACGCAAACCAACGTACGAGCCACAGCCCGGCTGGTCAGGTACCGACTTTAGGTGCTTGTCCAGTGCCAGCTTGAAGACTGCCAGGGGTCTATTGGTAATCCCCCTTATGTATGCTGGGAGGCAGTTCAACAGACTCGGGCCCCTGACACTTATTGTATGGTCTCTTAACGTGCTAGTGACACCCCTGCTTTTCACTGGGGGGATGTTGCATTGTCTGCCAAGTCTTTTGCTTTCGTAGTGAGTGATTTTCGTGTGTAAGTTCGGTACTAGTTTCCCTAGGATTTTCCAGGTGTATATAATCATGTATCTCTCCCGCCTGCGTTCCAGGGAATACAGGTTCAGGAACCTCAAGCGCTCCCAGTAATTGAGGTGTGTTATTGATCGAGAAATTGAAGAATTTTCCAGAATCAAACCCATGAAGATTGGTTGGTGACTTGATGCCGGTGAAAAGCTTTTGATCTAAGGAATTGGCACTGCCCTCCTCCTGACACGAATAAGATTGCCCCCACATTCCCCAGGCGCTGGATAGCTCCTACATATTTACCGATTCCCCTTGAATGTAATAATAATCTCAGGGTGAAGATTGTTCCGCTGTTTAATAGATTCATTCAATGATATTCAGTCATCCCCTTACGTTCACGTTGCAGTGCTGCATTTATTCAACTTCTGACTTGTAGTTTGTGTATCATCTGGATCAGTGGGCGTGGCGCACCCTTCACTCTCACTATCATTACCTAAATATGGTGACCAAAAGTGTTCAAATATTCTACGTCACAAGCCTACGGAGCGACATTCTTCAATGTGTATGAGAGAGTACTTCTTTAAACCTCACGTACAAGGGGCATGCCACTTAACCTTTCTACCTCTCTCTTCCCGTTTATGCATAACCTTTATCATTGCTCTATCCTAACCCAATCCTCATCCCTATTCTTGCTGTTCTTTTTATGGTCTAACAAGCAAAATGTCTTGTGGAAATCCTATTATCATATATTATGATGTGTTATTTTTGTTTTTCATGGAATAAACCGGCAAGACAGTGGAAGACCTCGGTCATATGACCAAAGGCTCTACGGACTGGGGTTGTGGCATACTAAGAGTATGCTATATTTTATTCGGCGTACGTCACACACCCACATAGGCTGCCTCCCTACCAGCCCACCAAAGTTGTGAAACGATGTGGGTGTTACAAAAAACACGATTCTAAAAGCTTAGAGATCTCCAGTGAATACTAGAAAGGACTGCCCTTCTAGCATCCAGCCTGTTACTGGGTTTTCGTAACAATTAGTCTGTATCCTTTTCCAATTATCCATTAGAATTCAGTATGATTCATTAGTGCTTCAGGATTACAACTGGTAGGCTACTAACTAGAGAAAATAAAATTTAATAAATTTATTAAGTATCGTCTAGAGGTATATCATCAAATTAAATTAAATTAATCAATTCAAACAAATTAATAATAATCACTTCTCTCGAGTACAGTATTATTGTGCTGAAAGCACATATCACATTTATAATTCTTAAGTACCGTCTGGTACATTAACATTTAATAAGATATTACAAATATGTACAAGTAAGTTTGTGTGTATGTGTGTAAGTGCTCTAAGTAGTTCGCTATGTCTCACGACTCGACTAGACTTAAACAAGTGACTGACAAAGTCCTCACATAAACTAACTTCTTGACCGACTGACAATCAGAACAGTCTGCTTGAACAATAAAAAGAATGCTAAGCCCAATAGCAATATAACAAGTAACTGCGACACAATCAGGATCAAGGAGATAATATAACGACACTAAGTAGGGACCATCAGCAGATGCTCCACAAAAGTCACAAAACTCCCATACTACTGAATCTAAGTTCAGCATAAGAAAATCACCGACTGTGATAGTACATAGATACCAGTACAAGTTAGGTCAGAAGCTACAGCTCAGGACCTGAGTTGTTTAGAGTGTCTATGCGACACACAACCTCAGTACAACGTCGAAAATCACTAAGTCTATACAATGTTCTGTGAACAGAGTCTCCAGAACTAACAAGAATAATGAGACAAGAGACGATCTTCCAACAAGGGCCAATAAGGAAGAGTTAGGCACTTGTCAGGGATACGTCCAACCACCAAGCGAGTCTAGACCAGACTGAATACTTCAGGCGAGGTGAGAACACCCCCCCCCTCGATCACGTGATAGCTCCATGGACAGCTGCAGCTCAGCAACAGAAGCCGGCAGAATAACGAGCAAAGAGCGATAATTACAGTAGTTAGACAATCAAGACTTGAACTTTGAGCACATAACATAACTCAAGAAATCGTAATGACACGATTACAAACAAACCATACCCCCGGCCGGGATTGAACCCGCGGTCATAGAGTCTCAAAACTCCAGCCCGT
>NC_091316.1:5607702-5720202 GCF_038502225.1 Cherax quadricarinatus
ATTAAATGTTAATGTACCAGACGGTACTTAAGAATTATAAATGTGATATGTGCTTTCAGCACAATACTATTGTATACGAGAGAAGTGATATTATTTTGATTACTGTGATTAATTTAATATAATTTAATTTGATAATATACCTCTATACTTAAAAAATTTATTAAATTTTAATTTCTGTAGTTAGTAGCCTACCAGTTGTAATCCTTAAGCACTATTGAATCATACTGAATTCTAATGGATAATTGGACAAGGATACTGACTACTTGTTACGAAAACCCAGTAACAGGCTGAATGCTTGAAGGGTAGTCCTTTCTAGTATTCACTGGAGATCTCTAAGCTTTTAGAATCGCGTTTTTTGTAACGACCATCACAACCATCACCACCACCACCACCACCACCACCACCACCATCACCACCATCACCACCACCATCACCACCATCATCACCACCATCACCAGGTGACACGTCAGCCACACGTCAGTAACACGTCAGCCACACGTCAGTGACACGTCAGCGACACGTCAGCCACACGTCAGTGACACGTCAGCCACACGTCAGTAACACATCAGCCACACGGCAGTGACACGTCAGCCACACGTCAGTAACACATCAGCCACACGTCAGTGACACGTCAGCCACACGTCAGTAACACATCAGCCACACGGCAGTGACACGTCAGCCACACGTCAGTAACACATCAGCCACACGTCAGTGACACGTCAGCCACACGTCAGTAACATATCAGCCACACGTCAGTAATACATCAGCCACACGTCAGTGACACATCAGTCACACGTCAGTGGCACATCAGCTACACGTCAGTGACACATCAGCCACACGTCAGTGACACATCAGTCACACGTCAGTGACACGTCAGCCACACGTCAGTAACACATCAGCCACACGTCAGTAACATATCAGCCACACGTCAGTAATACATCAGCCACACATCAGTAACACGTCAGCCACACGTCAGTAACACATCAGCCACACGTCAGTCACACGTCAGTCACACGTCAGTAACACATCAGCCACGTCAGTAATACATCAGCCACACGGCGAAGCCCGTAGCCACACGTCAGTAATACATCAGCCACACATCAGTAACACGTCAGCCACACGTCAGTGACACGTCAGTCACACGTCAGTAACACATCAGCCACACGTCAGTGACACATCAGTCACACGTCAGTGACACATCAGCCACACGTCAGTAATACATCAGCCACACATCAGTAACACGTCAGCCACACGTCAGTGACACGTCAGTCACACGTCAGTAACACATCAGCCACACGTCAGTGACACATCAGTCACACGTCAGTGACACATCAGCCACACGTCAGTGACACATCAGTCACACGTCAGTGACACATCAGTCACACGTCAGTGACACATCAGCCACACGTCAGTAACACGTCAGCCATACGTCAGAAACACAACCTTCAACAATAACACAAGCTTCAGGAGCAACACTAGCTTGAACAACACTAGCATCAACTATAACACGGGGCTTCAACAATAACACAACCTTCAACAATACAAGCGGCATCAATAACACAATCATCAATAACACAAGCAACATCAGTGACACAATCATCATCAATAACACAAGCATCATTAAGTGCACAACATCAATAACATAAACAACATCAATAACACATGAAAAGCCAATAACACAGGCATCAGTAAAAAGCATAGGACAAGTTCCATGAACATGACATACCACACCAGTACCACAAGTTCAGTCAGTAATACACAAAGTCCTTCACTCTCACAAGCTTCGTGAAAAGCACAAGCTTCATGAATAACACGGGTTCCATTGTTTACCTCAAGTCACATCAGCTATATCAATGCCACATCCTGCGTCAATAACCTGATATAACTCTGTAATTCAGAAGTTTCTGAACCCGGGTACCAACATCACCTACGCCAGAATTACCTGCCCATTCAATTCGCAAAAAAACCTTCCTAATTCCATCTTGTTTTTTAATTAACCGGCGGGTCCTTTAATTAAACCAGCGGGCCCTGCGTAAGCGGCACTAACCCTTTAATCAAGGTTTGTGGCACCTTGGCACTGTGAATACAGTTGGCCTTGGGATAGGCACTCCTGCTTCTCTAATGAGAATACCTGATCTTTAAGCTAATACTATCTTCCCTTCATTATTACGCCTAGTCCAAGAGCTGGAGACCACACACACACACACACACACATACACACACACACACACACACACACACACACACACACACACACACACTATATTATATATATATATATATATATATATATATATATATATATATATATATATATATATACATATATGTATATATATAATATATAGATATATATATATATATATATATAATATATATATATATATATATATATATATATAAATATATAATATATATATATATATATATATATATATATAATATATAAACTATATATATATATATATATATAGAAATATATATATATAATATATATAGAAGAGAGAGAGAGAGGAGAGAGAGGAGAGAGGGCAGAGAGAGACAGACAGAGGAGACAGGAGACAGAGACAGAGAGACAGAGAGAGAGAGAGAGAGAGAGAGAGAGAGAGAGAGAGAGAGAGAGAGAGAGAAGAGAGAGAGAGAGAAGAAAGAGAGGAGAAGAGAGAGACAGAGACAGAGGCAGAAGAGAGAGAGAGAGGGGAGAGAAGAGAGAGAGAGAGAGAGAGAAAAGAGAGAGACAGAAAAGGCAGGAGAGAGAGAGAGAGAGAGAGAGAGAAAGAGAAAGAGAGAGAATGAGACACAACAATGCATAGTGAGAAAAAATGAGGCACAAGGCATAGTAAGAGAGAATGAGGCACAAAGCATAGTGAGAGAGAATGAAACATAAGGCATGGTGAGAGAGAAAGAGGCATAAGGCATAGTGGGAGAGAATGAGGCTGAGTGGGAGGGGGAGGAGGGCAGGAAACCAGTCACATTATGGGTAATGGTATAGTGTTGAGCCGCCCTAACCCACTGATTTAGGGGTTCCGTTTTCAGGAGAGGGGGAGTGGTGTGGGGGAGTAGTGGAGGAGTGGTGTGGGGGAGTAATAGGGGAGTGGTGTGGAGGAGTAGTAGGGGAGTGGTGTGGGGGAAATGTAGGGGAGTAGTGGGGGTGAGCAGTAGGGGTGGTGGGAGTGAGCAGTAGGGGTGGTGGGGTGAGCAGTAAGGGTGGTGGGGTGAGCAATAGGGTGGTGGGAGTGAGCAGTAGGCGTGGTGGGGGTGAGCAGTAGGGTGGTGGGGGTGGAGCAGTAGGGGTGGTGGGGGTGAGCAAATGAGGGTGGTGGGGTGAGCAGTAGGGTTGGTGGGGTGGCAGTAAAGGGTGATGGGGGGGAGCAGTAGGGTTGGTGGGGGTGAGCAGTAGGAGGGTGGTGGGGGTGAGCAGTAAGGTGATGGGGGTGAGCAATGCAGGGTTGGTGGGGGTGAGCAGTAGGAGGTAGGTGGAGGGTGGAGAGTAAGGGTGGTGGGGTGAGCAGTAGGGTTGGTGGGGGTGAGCAGTAGGGTTGGGTGGGGGTGAGCTATGGTAAGGAGTGGGTGGGGTGAGCAGTAGGGGTGGTGGGGGGTGAGCAGCAGGGTTGGTGGGGGTGAGCAGTAGGGTTGGTGGGGGTGAGCAGTGAGGGTGGTGGGGTGAGCAGTAGTGGGGTGGTGGGGGTGAGCAGTCAGGTTGGTGGGGTGGGCAGTAGGGGTAGGTGGGAGTGGGGAGCAGTAGGGTGGTGGGGGTGAGCAGTAGGGGGGGTGGGGGTGAACAGTAGGAGTGGTGGGGTGGCAGTAGGGTGGTGGGGTGAGCAGTAGGGTGGTGGAGTGACAGTAGGTGGTGGGGTGAAACAGTAGGGGTGGTGGAGGTGGAACATGGGTGGTGGTGGTGAGCAGTGGAGTGGTGGGGGGAGCAATAGGTGGTGGGGTGAGCAGTAAGGGTGGTGGGGAGGGTGGTGAGCGTAAAGGTGATGGGGGTGACAGATAGGGGTGGTGGGGACAGTAAGTGGTGGGGAGATGGTGGGGGGTGAGCATAGGGTGGTGGGGTGAAGGGAGTAGGGGGGGTGGGGGGTGAGCAGTAAGGTGGTGGGGTGAGCAATAGAGGGTGGTGGGGGTGAGCACTAAGGGGGGTGGGGGTGAGGGAGTAAGGTGGTGGGGGTGAGCAGTAAGTGGTGGGGGTGAGCAGTGGGTGGTGGGGGTGAGCAATAGGAGTGGTGGGGGGTGAAGCAGTAGGGGTGGTGGGGTGAGCAGTAAGGAGTGGTGGGGTGAGCAGTGGAGTGGTGGGGTGAAGCAGTAGGAGGTGGTGGGGGTGAGACAGTAAAGGTGGGTGGGTGTGAGCAGTAGGGTGGTGGGGTGGCAGTAGAAATGGTGGGGGTGAGCAGTAGGAGTGGTGGGGGGGAGCAGTAGGGAGTGGTGGGGGTGAGCAGTAAGTGGTGGTGGGTGAGCAGTAGGGGTGGTGGGGGTGAGCAGTAAGGGTGGTGGGGGTGAGCAATGGGGGTGGTGGGGTGAGCAGTAAGTGGTCGGGGTGAGCAGTAGGGGTGGTGGGGTGAGCAGTAGGGTGGTGGGGTGAGCAGTAAGGGTGGTGGGGGTGAGCAGTAGGAGGGTGGTGGGGTGAAGCAGTAAGATGGTGGTGGGGTGAGCAGTAGGGGTGGTGGGGTGAGCAGTAAGGTGGTGGGGGTGAGCAGTAGGGGTGGTGGGGGGTGAGCAGTAAGGTGGTGGGGGTGAGCAGTAGGGGTGGTGGGGGTGGGGAGCAGTAGGGGGGGTGGGGTGAGCAGTAGGGTGGTGGGGTGAGCAGTAAGGTGGTGGGGTGAGCAGTAAGGGTGGTGGGGTGGGGCATGAAGGGTGGTGGGGTGAGCAGTAGGGGTGGTGGGGGTGAGCAGTAGGGTTGTGGGGGTGAGCAGTAGGGGTGGTGGGGTGAGGGATAGGGGTGGTGGGGTGAGCAGTAGGGTGGTGGGGTGAGCAGTAAGTGGTGGGGTGACAGTAAGGGTGGGTGGGGTGAGCAGTAGGGGTGGTGGGGGTGAGCAGTGGGGTGGTGGGGGTGAGCAGATGGGGGTGGGGGGGGTGAGCAGTAGGGGGTGGTGGGGGGGAGCAGTAGGCGTGGTGGGGTTGAGCAGTAAGGGTGGTGGGGTGAGCAGTAGGGGTGGTGGGGGTGAGCAGTAGGTGGTGGGGGTGGAGCAGTAAGGTGGTGGGGTGAGCAGTAAGGGTGGGGGGGGGTGAGCAGTAGGGTGGTGGGGGTGAGCAGTAAGGGTGGTGGGGGTGAGCAGTAGGGGTGGTGGGGTGAGCAGTAGGGTGGTGGGGGTGAGCAGTAGGGGTGGTGGGGTGGGGCAGTAGGGGTGGAGGGGGTGAGCAGTTTTCAGTGTTGAATCCGAAGTTAATGAGCAAAATAGGGGTGTTTGGGGGTGAGGCAGTTTTTCACGTGGTGGGGTTTAGCCCCTTAGGGGTGTGGTCGGAGTGAAACAATGAGCTATTTTTTTTAGTGAAGGGTGAAAAAAAAGGGAAATTAAAGGTTATGGTGAAAAAAATATAAAATAGTTTGTGAAGAATAGCAATGAAAAATGTTAGGTGGGGAAAGAGCATAGGTGGCGAAGAGGTGAGCCAAAATAGGGGTGGTTTGAGGGTTTAAAAAAAGTTAAAAGGGTGGTGGGGGTGGCGGTAGGGTTGGGGATTGATCAAGTTTTTTGGAAAAAGAGTGAGTGGAGGTGAGAGTAAGGGTTTGGTGGGGGTGGGTAGAGTAGGGTGGACTGGGGGTGGGTTTTTGGGTTGGTGGGGGTGGGCAGTGGGGTGGTGGGTGATGAGGGAGGGGGTGGTGGGGGTGAGCAGGTGGGGTGGTGGAGTGAGCAGTGGGGTGGTGGGGGTGAGGCAGTGGGGTGGTGGTGATGAGGCAGTACGGGGTGGTGGGAGTGAGCAGTAGGGGTGGTGGGGGGTGGGCAGTAGGGGTGGTGGGGGGTGAGCAGTGGGGTGGTGGGGGTGAGCAGGTGGGGTGGTGGTGGTGTGAGGGAGTAGGGGTGGTGGGGATGTGAGGCAGGTAGGGGTGGTGGGGATGAGGCAGTAGGGGTGGTGGGGTGAGCAGTAGGGGTGGTGGGATGTGAGCAGGGGGTGGTGGGGTGAGAGAGGGGTGGTGGGGGGTGGAGAGAGGCGTGGTGGGGGGATTTAGGGAGGTAGGGGTGGTGGGGTGAGCAGTGGGGGTGGTGGGGGGTGGGGAGTAGGGTTGGTGGGGTGGAGAGTAGGCGTGGTGGGGGTGATCAGTGGGGTGGTGGGGGTGAGCAGCGGTGGTGGTGGGGGTGAGAGAGGGGTGGTGGGGGGTGAGCAGTAGGGTTGGTGGGGTGAGGCAGGTGGCGTGGTGGGGTGAGGGAGGTGGGGTGGTGGGGGATGAGCAGTAGGGGTGGTGGGGGGTGAGGCAGTCGAGGGTTAGAGAGCAGTGAGGTGGTTACAGGGGTTTAATTCATTTAATGGTGAAAATCAGAGAAACATGTTTTTGATTTATGATAGATCCTGGGATGTCATGTTGCGGCAGCAGCTGGTTGAGATGAGGAACTGATTTAATCATCCCGGTTTGGATCAGATGCAGCCTATATTTCCCAGATGGCACCAGGTAAAATTGGGTGATGAGCAGAACTGTTTTAAGATTGAAGCTCCTTTCTAAATGTTTCAGCGTTTACGGTTTAAAGATAGATGTTGTATGTTATGAATGAAAATGGTAATGGGTTTTAAAAGAAGCAGAAGTGTTATAACCTTATTTAACAGCAGTGGGGGTGTTTAATTTAGTTTAATAAAATACAGTGGTGGTTTGAAATAAGCACAATTGTTAATAATGAGGAGCACAATGAAATGTGTTGGTGTTTAGGTTCAGCATGATTTTGGATTTGGGATCACAAATTTTCCTTGGTTTGTGGAGAGAAAAGCGTTGCTAGTTGATGAAAATAGCAAGTTTTAACTATTAGCACCACTGCCTGGTGGTGGTGGCTTGAGAACAGTTGGGAAAGAGAGTCAGAGTGATTGGTGATGAGTACAGTGTTTTATGAGTTAGGTGGGGGGGTGTATAAATAAATGGTTGAAAATCCAGATTTGTGCAACTGAATATTATATTTTCTAAACAAACTGAGGAAATAATAGTTTACTGGACGTGTAGAGTGTACCTCTAGTGAGTGATAGTAAGGGATAATCAGCATGGTTGTTTTCTTGTTTGTAGGGTAAGTGCTGGTAGATGTAATAAAGTGATGTTTGGGTTTTGACTGGTGCTGGTGGGGTTGAGTAGTACATGGTGGTGGTGGGGATGATGGAGCAGCGCTGGTGGTGGTGGATGATGAAGGCAGCGCTGGTGGTGGTGGGATGAGGCAGCGCTGGTGGTGGTGGATGATGAGGCAGCGTGGTGGTGGTGGATGATGAGGCAGCGCTGGTAGGGGGTGGATGATGAAGGCAGCGTGGTGGTGGTGGTGGATGAGAGCAGCGCTGGTGGTGGTGGTGGATGATAGAGCAGGCGCTGGTGCTGCAGCAGGTGGTGGATGATGAGAGCGCAGTGGTGGTGGTGGTGGATGATGAAGGCCATCGCTGGTGGTGGTGGATGAAGAGTCAGCAGTGTGGTGGTGGTGGTGGTGGTGATGAGAGTCAGCAGTGGTGGTGGTAGTGAATGAGAGTCAGCAGTGTGGTGATGGTGGATGAGAATCAGGCAGTGGTAGTGGTGGTGGTGGATGAGAGTCAGCAGTGGTGGTGGATGGAGAAGTCAGCAGTGGTGGTGGTGGTGAATGAGAAGTCAGCAGTGGTGGTGGTGGTGGATGAGAAGTCAGCAGTGGTGGTGGTGGTGGATGAGAGTCAGCAGTGGTGGTGGTGGATGAGAGTCAGCAGTGGTGGTGGTGGTGGATGAGGAGTCAGCAGTGGTGGTGGTGGTGGATGAGGAGTCAGCAGTGGTGGTGGTGGTGTGAGTGGTGGTGGTGGTGGTGGATGAGAGTCAGCAGTGGTGGTGGTGGTGGATGAGAGTCAGCAGTGGTGGTGGTGGTGGATGAGAGCCCGGTAGTGGTGGTGGTCGATGGTGGATGATGAGAAGCAGCGGTGGTGGTGGTGGTGGCGGTGGTGGGTGATGAGCAGCGCTGGTGGTGGTGGATGATGAGGCAGCATGGTGGTGGTGGATGATGAGGAGCGCTGGTGGTGGTGGTGGATGATGAAGGCAGCGCTGGTGGTGGTGGTGGATGATGGGGGCGGCGCTGGAGTGGTGGCGGTGGTGGATGATGAGGCAGCGCTGGTGGTGAGGTGGTGGCGGATGGTGAGAGCAGCGCTGGTGGTGGTGGATAAAGTCAGCAGTGGTAGTGGTGGTGGATGAGAAGTCAGCAGTGGTGGTGATGGTGAATGTGGAGTCAGCATTGATGGTGGTGGTGGATGAGAAGTCAGCAGTGGTAGTGGTGGTGGTGGATGAGGAGTCAGCAGTGGTGGTGGTGGTGGATGAGAAGTCAGCAGTGATGGTGGTGGTGAATGAGAAGTCAGCAGTGGTGGTGGTGGTGGATGAGAAGTCAGCAGTGGTGGTGGTGGTGGATGAGGAGTCAGCAGTGGTGTGAGGTGGTGGTGGTGGTGGTGGATGAGAGTCAGCAGTGATGGTGGTGGTGGATGAGAGTCAGGGGTGGTGGTGAAGTGGTGGATGGGGAGTCAGCAGTGGTGGTGGTGGTGGTGGATGAAGTCAGCAGTGGGTGGTGGTGATGGATGAGAGTCAGCAGTGGTGGTGGTGTGGATGAGGAGTCAGCAGTGGTGGTGGTGGTGGATGAGGAGTCAGCAGTGGTGGTGGTGATGGATGAGGAGTCAGCAGTGGTGGTGGTGGTGGTGGATGAGGACTCATCAGTGGTGGTGGTGGTGGTGGTGGATGAGGAGTCAGCAGTGGTGGTGGTGGTGGATGAGGAGTCAGCAGTGGTGGTGGTGGTGGATGAGGAGTCAGCAGTGGTGGTGGTGGTGGATGAGAAGTCAGCAGTGGTTGTGGTGGTGGATGAGAAGTCAGCAGTGGTAGTGGTGGTGGATGAGAAGTCAGCAGTGGTGGTGGTGGTGGATGAAGTCAGCAGTGGTGGTGGTGGTGGATGAGGAGTCAGCAGTGGTGGTGGTGGTGGATGGAGTCAGCGTGGTGGTGGTGGTGGATGAGGAGTCAGCAGTGGTGGTGGTGGTGGATGAGAAGTCAGCAGTGATGGTGGTGGTGGATGAGAAGTCAGCAGTGGTGGTGGTGGTGGATGAGAAGTCAGCAGTGGTGGTGGTGGTGGATGAGAAGTCAGCAGTGGTGGTGGTGGTGGATGAGAAGTCAGCAGTGGTGGTAGCGGTGCTCTGTAATGCATAAGAATGTTGACCACCTGATCACTTTCCTTCTTTTGCAAATATTGTGATGTTCCGACTTACTATTACCAATGTTTTTCATGTCCACTTACCATGAAAGACAAAACAATGTTTTATTTTTAATCCTAAACAACCAGCAGAATAAGTCAGCGAGGGTACAGTTCGCAGCCGGCTCTGCCACTCAACTTTCAATCCACTGTTTAGTTAATTCCTTTTTATTCGGCTGAAATTCAGCCGTTCCCAATTCTATTAGCGTTGTCCCCTTCTTTCTTACATCATTCATCCATATGGAACTCTGAACCCGTAATAGTTGTACACCACCTGAGGAATGTAAGGTACAATCAGTTTTGATCAGAGAGGATAACTCCAAATCCAAGAACAGCCCCATTGAAGAGCACTTCAAAATTTCCAACCTTTACTCTGATGAAGTACTTCAGTAATTTGCAGAGGCACTTTTGACTTAGTGTACCTTGTTAAAATGTTGTTCCTTAATACTTATTACATTATTATATATCTACTGACCCTCTTTCCCCAGTGACACAGGTTCATGTCGTTTAAAATGTCGTAGCTCATGTTTTTAAGCTCCGTGAGAAGATACTACGCAGAAACCCAGACTTTGGGGAAAGCAATCCTGGACGAAACTCAGCAATAAGTTTTCTTCTCCTACAAACAGTGTCTCTCTCTCCCCTACCTGTTGGCTTACACTATCGTTTATTATTTTGCTCAAACAATTTGGTAGAAAAGTCTCAAATTTCTAGATGCAGTTCCTCTTTCCCTGGTGCAGCATACTTTAGGTTCGTCTGACGTGAGTGCTGTCTTGAAGGATCCCTGTCTAAGCTCGTCTGGTGTGTGTGCTGTCTTGAAAGATCCCTGTCTTGGCTCCTTAAACCTTGTTTGGCGTAAGTGCCGCCTTGACTCCTCAAGGTTCGTCTAATATCAATGAAGTCTTAAGGATCCCCGGTCTAGGCTTCTCAAGGCATCATCTAACATTTGCTAGTTATGCATATTATACGTTGCTGATTTTATAGTGCTCTGTGTGTGCCTCTGGTGAGAGGCTCGGTGTGATGATTACCCCTCGGTCTCTCTCTTGTCATAATCCAATTACATCTGTTAATTTTTCCAGGAACATCATCCCCGCGACCTGGTCTCAGGCTAGACATCCGAATTTAGAAATTAAATAATATATAATACGAGTTATTAAGAAACATGAAGGAAAGCCAAGTGTATCTTGAATAAAAGTAGGTTAACCTACTGTCTTAGAGATTAATGGGACAGGAAGAGAGAACCGGCAGTCATGCCAGAGTGTAAAACGTTTAACAGTTCCTTAAAGGTACGTAATGAGGTGTCGTGTGTGTGTGTGTGTGTGTGTGTGTGTGAATATTGTGCGTGTATAACGTGTCAGCATTTATCACCATGACTAAACAGATTCCTCGTAGATGTATATAAGCACACGAATCCCTAAGGATCACATAACACGTTTCACTACTCACGCAGCAGAAGTTAGCCGTAACTAAAGGCGCGACAGACAGCTGCTGTCGTTCTGCTGTTTTCTAGTAAATAGGCTTACGACCTTAATTATTATTATTATTATTATTATTATTATTATTATTATTATTATTATTATTATTATTATTATTATTATTATTATTATTATTATTTAATTTAAAACGCTATACATGTGTTGGTCATTTAGCTAAAGTAGTAGAGGCTCTTTTAGGTAATTGCAGGACAGACTCACATCTAAACTGTACTCGAAGATTACCGTCACTAAACAGCCAAATTTACCAAATAAACACAAGTTCTGCGTGTATAAAGAAAATGGTGCTTGAGCGTTCAGAGCCATCAGTGTCATGCATATACGACCTATTATGTTTGTATGAGGCAGCGTCAACAATAAAGACTGAGAGTCGTCGTACTGTAGCTGGAGTAATTCACAAAGTAACCCACACACTATAAATTTAAAAATGTACGACTTAATAATACTCCAGGATGAAACGTTTAATTTTCATTTCCAATTTGTAGATTATTGGCGAAATAACCCTCAATGTATGAAAAGGTCTCGCTTGCCAGGGCATAACACGGATCGTGCCATATAATTACACCGAGCGTGAGGGAGGATGAAGACGTAGGCAAAATCCGAGCCGGGGCAGCTTTATGTGACAGTTAATACTACCTCCACCACTAGCTCCTTCTGTAATCGCCACCAGGAACGTAAGATCCTGGGAGACCTTTCTGCATAACGCGTGCTCTAATGTGCTGCAGGGAACCACTAAACAGCCAATCATAAACCGTGTGAATATATGTTTTGCTGGGTAATGAGAAAGCGTGGCGGTGTTAGACACCCGCTGAGGAACGATTATTGGTGGTAATCCTGTACTAATGGTCACAGCTCCACGTCATGGCTGCTTTCCTTTCTTACTCTCTCGCTCTCCTCTTGCCTGCTTCTTTTATTATCTGCCCTCTGACCTGCCCTCTTGCCTGCTTGTCCAGTTCTCTCTCTCTCTCTCTCTCTCTCTCTCTCTCTCTCTCTCTCTCTCTCTCTCTCTCTCTCTCTCTCTCTCTCTCTCTCTCTCTCTCTCTCTCTCTCTCTCTCTCTCTCTCTCTCTCACACACACACACACGCCTATTATCTTTAATTCGTATCTGTGTACAATAGTAAATATTCTTCCTTGCCCTCTTGTCTCCATGTCTCTCTTCTTGCCTGCATACCATCTTAAATGCACACGTGCTCCATCTTGAATACACTCTTCCTTGCCTATCATATAAAATGCAATCCTCCCTGCCTGCTATCTTTAATACCCTCTTGCCTGCCCACCATCTTGAACACTCTTGTGTCTGTCATCTTACAGTCATTTTTTTTCTTTCAGCATATTAGAAGTCTTTTCAACTTACCTGTCGAAGGTAACAAAATTCTAATTACTATTATTAATTACGTATTAAGTGTTTTTCCTTCAAAGAAGCCAGGAGAATCTTGATGCTGATGGTGAGACCTTGAACTAAGAAATTGGAGTTTCTCTTAATTGGATCAAACCTTATAACTGCTCATTACCTACGTGCATCATAGCCCCTACAAATTTATCATTCCCTACGAATCCTACGACAAAGACTGATAATGATATAACAATTGCTTATACAAGAAAACTAAGAGGACTCAAAACAGATGCGTATATGTATAGGGTAATCTGTAACAGGTACAAGGCGAGACAGATGGTTGCCCCAAGGCTAGTGTGGATGATATAGCATGTCGGGTAATGGGAATAATTCTTTATCTGCCTCAGTGTTGGAGGAAACTATGTTGGGAATGTAGGAAGACGACCTTTTTTTGGCCACATAAAGGAAAGAGATCTCGATCAAATGTAGCATTTTGTAAATAATAAAAATGCGCGGTGAACGGGTATCTATAGTGATAGCTGGGGAGGTACTGCAAAAAAACTTGTAATTTTATTAATTGACAGCTAGGATAATTTCTGTGATAAACAAGTGTATGTACGCAAGGGATGGGTATTATTATTATTATTATTATAATCAAAAAGAAGCGCTAAGCCACAAGGGCTATACAGAGATACATCCCTGGGATAGGGTGACAGTGTTAGCCAGCTCAGTTGAGGCAGCTGCTGCTGAATTATTTAAACTGGTGGAAGAGGAAGACATGGATGTGTGTGGGGGGGGGGGGCAAACAGTGTTTACTGAATTAGGGACGGAGAATGAAGAATTGCCAGGATAGATCAGGAAAACATTCAGAAGAGAAGATAGCTAGTAAGATACAGTTACTGATAAAAACAAAGTAATTGGTCAACAAACAGAGAGAAGCGAGGCAAAAAAAAAAAAATTAAAGGACTTTTCCTTCTGGAAGACATAACCGAAGTACCAGAAAAACCAACAACTGGTCTTATGAGTATAAAATTGATGTTAACATAAATTTCACAGTACATGTTTATAGTTAGTGCCATGACGACATAATCGAACTCAGAAAAGACGTTTATCACATAAATATTAATCTGCTGACATGTCATTGTTGCAGCGGATCGTTGCACAAGTCGTGGAGGGGTGAGTGAGCTGCATATCTAAAAGGGAGGAGAGTGGATGGATTTTCTTGAGTGAATGTTTGGTAGACGAGTGTGGGTGTGTGATGGGTGGGTGTGTTGTTAGGCGACCGGGTGGGTGGGGAAGACGGCTGGATGATGGGCTAGTATGTGGGTGAGGTGTTGTGAGGATCAACCACTGTCTCCTTCCACTCTATTTTCCAAGCACCTTCATCAGTTTATTCAATTTCTCGTACTCAAACTAACCCAATATTTGACAACTGCTATATAATAAGAGAATATTTAAACTATACTAGACTTCTCAACTGAATAAAACGAACACAATAAACGACTGTTGCAAAATTAGCTGTGAGGTTGTCTTGATAGAAAGTGGAAGGGGTCTTTCTCAGTGGTGGAGTCTTTGGTAGACGTACCGGTAGGAGGGATCTTCCTCAACTGTGTGGTCGGAGGATGATTTTTCTCAATGTTGGGAAGTTCCAATCTTCTCCTGGCCATCGTTACTCGTGTTAGCATCAATAAAGTCGAATTCTTTAGCTGATATATTTCTGTTGACAGTTCTATTGACAGTTCTGGTGACAGTTCTACCTAATGGGTACCTGGGTGTTAGTCGACTGTGTGGGTCGCATCCTGGGGGACAAGATTAAGGACCACAATGGAAATAAGACAGTCCTCGATGACGCACTGCCTCTCTTGGGTTATCCTGGGTGGCTAACCCTCCGGGGTTAAAAATTCGAACAAAATCCTATCTTATCTTATCTTCTTATCCCCAGCCATGATACCTACATATTCAACCTGGGACATCCCTGGGTAATAGCCTCGTCCTAGCTAACCCCTCTGGGTACTAGCCTCGTCCTAGCCAGGCCCCTCTGGTTACTAGCCTCGTCCTAGCCAGACCCCTCTGGGTACTAGCCTCGTCCTAGCCAGCCCCTCTGGGTACTAGCATCGTCCTAGCCAGCCCTTCTGGGTACTAGCCTCGTCCTAGCCAGTCCCTCTTGATACTAGCATCGTCCTAGCCAGCCCTTCTGGGTACTAGCCTCGTCCTAGCCAGTCCCTCTTGATACTAGCATCGTCCTAGCCAGCCCTTCTGGGTACTAGCCTCGTTCTAGCCAGCCCCTCTGGGTACTAGCCTAGGCTTACTCTCTATACGCAGCTCCAACACCGCCCTGCCCTCCACCGCCCTGCCCTCCACCGCCCTGCCCACCACCGCCCTGCCCACCACCACCCTACCTTCCTCAACACATAATTATCCCCCACTGTCACCAGACTTTACATACACATTAACTTTCATTCCTGTGAGAGTAATTAAACTTTATCCTGGACATTTTAGAAGGTGAGTGACTGTAAGTGCCTTAATGATGGTATAATAACCTTTCGTAGTAGCGTTAACAATTGTCTGTGCAGAGAAAAGTTCTTTGTAGCCAGGGTAATGTGATTACGTCATTACTGCAGACATGAGGAACTCTAACAAGCGATCACCGATACATAAGAGAGAAGGAGCACTGCTACAGGCCTACTGGCCCATGCTAGACTAGTTCAAGTTCCACTCACTTAAGAAGGAAGGAGCACTGCTGCAGGCCAACTGGCTCATGCTAGGCTAGTCCAAATCACACTCACCTAAGAAGGAAGGAGCACTGCAGCAGGTCTACTGACGAAAAAATAAACACAGAAGCAGTATTGACAACGTGACTTAATAAAGTCCACTGTGTGGGCGAAACGTTGTCGATAAAGGATCACATTATGCTACTTCTGTGTTTATTTTTCCATTATGTCGGTATTTTATACCATTTATTTCCAGGTCTACTGACCCATGCTAGGCAGGTCCAAGTCACATACATGACCTGTGGTGTTAGTAGGCCAGGTCAATGGTGGTGGTGGGGGAATATGTAGGGGAGGGGGCGTTGTGGTGTGGGTGAGGTGGGGGTGGGAGAGACTAGGGCGAGGAAGGGGGAGAGATGTAAGCTTGGGTGGGGGATGACGGGAGGGCGGTTTTGGGGTGGGCGGCAGAGGCGGCCGCCCACCCACTATCCTTTGTTCCGGCCGCTTCACTTTTGTTAATGTCTCTGCCACCACACAATAGATGGCTCTGCTGGCGACGTAATGAATCTCCCCCGCTCATTGGTCACACACTGGTTGAGGGATAACCAGAGAGACACTGGTTGAGGGACAACCAGGGGCACACACACTGGTTGAGGAACAACCAGGGGCACACACACTGGTTGAGGGACAAACAGGGACATACATACTTGCTGAGTGACAACCAGGGACATATATATTTGCTGAGGAACAACTAGGGGCACACACATTGGTTGAGGGACAACCAGGGACATACGTACTTGCTGAGGGACAACCAGGGACACACACACTGGTTGAGGGACAACTAGTGTGTCTGGATGGTGGATTGGAGGGTCTGGGTGGTGGATTGGTGGGGCTGGGTGGTGGACTGGAGGCTCTGGGTGGTGGATTGGTGGGGCTGGGTGGTGGATTGGTGAGGCTGGGTGGTGGATTGGTGGGGCTGGGTGGTGGATTGGAGGGTCTGAGTGGTGGATTGGAGGGTCTGGGTGGTGGATTGGAGGGTCTGGGTGGTGGATTGGAGGGTCTGTGTGGTGGATTGGAGGGTCTGGGTGGTGGATTGGTGGGGCTGGGTGGTGGATTGGTGGGGCTGGGTGGTGGATTGGAGGGTGTGGGTGGTGGTTTGGTGGGGCTGGGTGGTGGATTGGTGGGGCTGGGTGGTGGATTGGAGGGTCTGGGTGGTGGATTGTAGGGTCTGGGTGGTGGATTGGAGGGTCTGGGTGGTGGATTGGTGGGGCTGGGTGGTGGATTGGTGGGGCTGGGTGGTGGATTGGAGGGTCTGGGTGGTGGATTGGAGGGTCTGGGTGGTGGATTGTAGGGTCTGGGTGGTGGATTGGAGGGTCTGAGTGGTGGATTGGAGGGTCTGGGTGGTGGATTGGAGGGTCTGGGTGGTGGATTGGAGGGTCTGGGTGGTGGATTGGAGGGTCTGGGTGGTGGATTGGAGGGTCTGGATGGTGGATTGTAGGGTCTGGGTGGTGGATTGGAGGGTCTGAGTGGTGGATTGGAGGGTCTGGGTGGTGGATTGGAGGGTCTGGGTGGTGGATTGTAGGGTCTGGGTGGTGGATTGGAGGGTCTGAGTGGTGGATTGGAGGGTCTGGGTGGTGGACTGGAGGGCCTGGGTGGTGGATTGTAGGGTCTGGGTGGTGGATTGGAGGGTCTGGGTGGTGGATTGGAGGGTCTGGATGGTGGATTGTAGAGTCTGGATGGTGGATTGGAGGGTCTGGGTGGTGGATTGTAGGGTCTGGGTGGTGGATTGGAGGGTCTAGGTGGTGGATTGTAGGGTCTGGGTGGTGGATTGGAGGGTCTGGGTGGTGGATTGTAGGGTCTGGGTGGTGGATTGGAGGGTCTAGGTGGTGGATTGTAGGGTCTGGGTTGTGGATTGGAGGGTCTGGGTGGTGGATTGTAGGGTCTGGGTGGTGGATTGGAGGGTCTGGGTGGTGGATTGTAGGGTCTGGGTGGTGGATTGGAGGGTCTGAGTGGTGGATTGGAGGGTCTGGGTGGTGGATTGGAGGGTCTGGGTGGTGGATTGGAGGGTCTGTGTGGTGGATTGGAGGGTCTGGGTGGTGGATTGGAGGGTCTGGATGGTGGATTGTAGGGTCTGGATGGTGGATTGGAGGGTCTGGGTGGTGGATGAAGGATGATCTGGCTGGTAGTTCTCCACCTCAGAGACGTGTAAAGCTCCCTGATAAAGCTTCGCAATATCTAAGCTGTGTAAAAAAAAGTTTATTCTACAACGTGTGTGGTATAAACCCTAGCTTATGCCGCACGTTTCGGTCCCAGGATCGAAACGTTTCTTTTAATAAACGTGTCTTAAGAACATAAGAACATGAGAAAGAAGGAACACTGCAGCAGGCCTACTGGCCAATGGTCTTATTCAACGCTGTTTAGTAAGACACATGTTTGCACACGTGTCTTATTAAACAACGTGTTTCTTGTTAGGTAAAAGGGCACAAGTGCAACTAACGTGACATTTTATTGTGGCAACGTTTCGCTCTCCAGGAGCTTTATCAAGCTGAGGTCAGGTTGCTGGGTCACATGTATAGTGTTCTGGAAAGGTTTTCCAGCATTAACTTGAGATTTTGTGATGCTAAGTGTGTGTGTGTGTGTGTGTGTGTGTGTGTGTGTGTGTGTGTGTGTGTGTGTGTGTGTGTGTGTGTGTGTGTGTGTGTGTGTGTGTGTGTGTGTGTGTGTGTGTATGTGTGTGTGTGTGTGTGTGTGTGTGTGTCTGTGTGTGTGTGTGTGTGTGTGTGTGTCTGTGTGTGTGTGTGTGTGCGTCCCTTTAAAACACCATCTTCTTGCCCTGTTATCTACTTTCGTGATTATTACAGACTGTCCAGTCTATTAGATATGCAAGGTGACACATGTACAGTGTTCCTACAGCCGTCCCCACACACAACCAACCCACACCAAACAAGTTTCCATCGTAACCACCCTTATCACAGCCAGCCTTACCACAACCATTGTAGCTATCCCCAAGACAACAGTTATCCCCACCGCCACAGCTATTCTCACCGCCACCATCACAACAGCTACCACCATTTTCTAGGGTCAGTACTTTGACCAGTACTGATTCTTGTGTATGTAAACGACTTGACTGAGGAAATCGAGTCAAAAGTGTACCTGCTCGTAGATGTGAAACTAATAAGAATATTGAGAGGAACAAACCAGGAAATATTGCAATGGATCTGGACAAGCTGCATGAATTTCCTGACAAGTTTAACCCCAGTAAATGCAAAATTATGAAAATCAGGGAAGGGCAAAGACGACCGGAAGCAAGAGTACAGGTTTAAGGGATTAAGGTTTAAACCTCCCTGAAAGAAGGATCACGGGGTGAGCATAGTTCCAAGCATCTCACCTGAGGCTCACATCAACTGGATAACCACTGTAGGAAACGCAAGGCTGGCAAATTTAAGGAATGCTTTCTGAATATTAACAAGGAGGCATTCACAACTTTATATACGGCATCTTGGAGTATGAAGCGCCAGTATGGAACCCGCATCCGGTAAAACATGTAAAGAGAGCATGAAAAAGTGCAAAGATTTGCTCCGAAACTAATCCCAGAGCTGAGGAATGGAAGCCATGAGAAACTGGAGGAGCTAAACCAACTAACATTAGAGGACAGAAAGCTCAGAGGTGACATGATTACGATGTACAAAATGCTGAGACGAATTGAGAGGGTCGAGAGGGCGAACCCGTTTGAGAGGCGGGTCTCAGGTACACCGGGACAGGTGGAAGTTAAAAATACATGAAAGTCACAGGAATATTAGGAAATGCTACTTTTGCCTTAGAGTTGAAGAAGTGGAACGACCTTGGCAGAAAAGTTAAGAGGAGGAAACCACACATAACTTTAAGAATAGTTATGATAGGGCTCACACAGCCAGGAGAATGTGAACCCAGTAGCGACCATCGTAGAAGCGGGGCCAGGAACTGAGATCTGACCCTTGGTAAGTGAGTATAGCCACTCCCACCATTATTACCACAGCTACCACCGCCACTATTACCACTACAACGCCCACACCTCAACCAGCCACACAATAATAACCAGACACACCACAACAACCAGCCCAACCACAACAACCAGCCACACCACAACAACCTCCCACACCACAACAACCTCCCACACCACAATAACCAGCCACACCACATCTGCCCCAGCCCTCCTTGCACTAAATCACTGGCCCAATACCCCGCAGGAGAATCGGAGGCACTATGTCATGTGTTTGGCTCCCTCCTTCCTCATTATAATATTGAATTCCCACAGGAGCAATTTTTCCGTGTTGCGGCCCACCCTGGTGCGCCATTATTGTCCGACTGCTCTAATCCGTTTACCAGGATTTCCACTTTGCATAATTTATGGCCGTATGCACACACCCACTGAAGCAACGTCTCGAACTCTCAGCTTCTTCAAGACGCGCTGAATCCAACCTCTGGAACTCTCAGCTTCTTCAAGACACGCTGAATCCAACTCCTGGAACTCTCAGCTTCTTCAAGACGCGCTGAATCCAACTCCTGGAACTCTTAGCTTCTTCAAGACGCACTGAATCCAACCCCTGGAACTCTCAGCTTCTTCAAGACGCACTGAATCCAGCCTCTGAAACTCTCAGCTTCTTCAAGACGCACTGAATCCAACCCCTGGAACTCTCAGCTTCTTCAAGATGCACTGAATCCAGCCTCTGAAACTCTCAGCTTCTTCAAGACGCACTGAATCCAACCCCTAGAACTCTCAACTTCTTCAAGACGCACTGAATCCAACCTTTAGAACTCTCAGCTTCTTCAAGACGCGCTGAATCCAACCTCTGGAACTCTCAGCTTCTTCAAGAGGCACTGAATCCAGCATCTCAGACTCTCCGCTCTCAGCTTCCTCAGGACGCACTGAATCCAACCTCTGTAACTCTCAGCTCTCTGTTTTTTTAAAGACAGTGAGCAGCACTCACAGATTCCAACACTGTACTAAAACCTGCCACCTTGGATTATAAACTAATCATCTGGATTGTCACGAATCCAACTACTTTCCAGGAGCCTATAGTGTCAGGTGCGCTCTATATCAACTTAGCGAAGTTAAAGTTTAAACAAAAATATGGAATTAAGGTACACCCTTATAATCTAATAGTTCAACTTGTATTCCTAATACCACTACATTTACAATTACGTACAGTGATCCAGCACAAATTATACAACTCTGTGAATTTTAATAGTGCATAATGAGAAAACACTCTGAGGTATCATTGTTAATATATCAGTACGCAGAATCAGCTCTAGGCAAAATGGTTAGTAAATGGAGACACCCTAATTGTTTGAGAAGTTGCTGTGAGCAAGGTAACCTCTCTTGGCCAACCATCCTCCCTCTGAAATGCCTGATGGCTGCGGCAGCGACTGCGGCAGTGGTAGCATCATCAGAATCAGCAACAGCAACACAAACAGAAGCAGTAGCACCACTAACACTACCACTACCACCTAGTTTAATGAGATTTATTCTAAAGGGCGCTGGCTACCCTTACTTCCAGGTGGTGTGTGTGTGTGTTACTGGCTGATACTGAACCACTGATTAATTTGACAGATTCAAGAATGGTGCCAAGATGGTCGTCGATCATCTGTGAACTAAGTTATAGATCAACATGATTAGTTGTTTTAATAAAATTCATGGCTAACAATGTTTTTTTAGGTAAAGGTCACTTTTTTTACTACTTTCATACTAGTACGATGATTCCATACGAATTGGATATTTTAAATAGATGCCATTTTTACTATAAAGGCACTGAGACATTCGCCTTCTCAGTGTTCTTTGCATTAGACAAAGGGAGGAAGGTAAACTAGACAATTTTTGTAGTTATATAAATCCTACAAATATTTTGACCTCTAATATGGGCAATGTTCGTGTTGAAACTACCAAACTCTGGTGTAGAAGGCTTTGTGGCAACACATTTCAGGATCTCTTAATCATTATTTTTTTACCTGACTATTTGGGTCATTGGCTTAAGCCGGTAGGAGACTTGGACCTGCCTCGCATGGGCCAGTAAGCCTGCTGCAATGTTCCTTCTTTCTTATGTTCTTATTTGAGCTAAAGCCTTTAGACGAAGAATATTTCCTCCATAAAATTTCTGGGATATCAGGATTTTTGGAGCCTTGATGATATGATACTAGGCTAACGACAGGTTTTTATTTTTTGCTGTCATCAGTGTGTGAAGATGTTTGCTTAATCTTTATTTTTTATTTTAGCCCCATGGATGAAGAAATATTCGCATAAAAATGATCTGCAATGGCGTGCACTAGCCCCGTCTCTGATGAACCAATACGACTCAATTTTGTTCCTATCAGTCGTGATGCTTCAGTTCACAAGGTTTCATCATAGGAACAGCAGGTATAATGGTCATGGAATTGTTCAATGAGAGTGTTTCTTCTGAAGTTTAAAACCTGTTAGTTGTCTATTATCTGTTAGTGACTCTGGGGATTATCTCCCCCACGGGCTGGTCTCAGACAAGACCTGACCAGACCAGACCTGGTTTGGAAAGGAAATATTGTTGGATTAAAAACTACCAAGGACAAAAACTTGTAAAAGTATGTGTATGCTGAATGTCGGTAGAAGTCTGTAAGATTTACCCGTCATCTAACCTGATTATTTAGCAGAAAAAATTCAGCAGTCATTCCAGAGCGCAAAAAACTAATAGGCTTCCATTTCAAACTCATTTGACAGGACAGTAGTAACCACCTCTCCCCCTTTGATGGCTACTGTCTACCAACCTATTATCAAAGTCTTTTTCGCAACGATGGACAATTTATGAATTAATCGTGGTATTCCCAATTACCGTTGAAGGCAATATGTGCATGAGACTGAAAAATATTCTTAAAGCGAGAGCCACACTGAAGATCTCGTTTAATGGGCTGGTACACTTGTCTTTACTGGGCACCAGATCTCTACACTCTAGCAGAAGTGTTTTCTACTGACAACTGACCATGATATCATTCTCATGTTCAGGTCTGAGTACACTAGGCTGAGTATCATGGAAGAGTAGATGACTGGATAGATCTGGAATAGAGAAAAGTACTATTTGTCATCAAAATGCTTCTGCAGTCTTGGATAAGATATTTATAGTGACACTTTTTCAACTCTTCGAGTGCGTTGACTTATAATAAAAGCTCACCTAAAACAGAATCACTGTTATATTTGTTCTTACCTCCATCAGCTTTTGTTCTTCCAGCCATGAACCTCCCTAGTCATATCAGGATAAAGGGCGTCTGCTGCATCTTTTCGTTCACTCAGTCACTCGGTTTGCCGAGTGACGACTGAGCTGGAAGGATGACCCACGTCATCCTTCCAGCCGGTAAACAACATGGGTTATTTACCGGCTGGAAGGATGACCCACGTCATCCTTCCAGCCGGTAAACAACATGGATTATTTACCGGCTGGAAGGATGACGTGGGTCCCGTTCGACTGAGCATATCTCCCCATAGAATAGACAGTAAAATTTAAAACTAGGTAATGTCAGAAAAGCGCAGTTTTTCCTTGCTTCAGTGGTGAAAGTTCACACTTTGAGTTCGGTTTTTCTCTCTGAGTCTGTCGTTGTTTGTGTTTTGATGTGTATGAAGGAATACAACTTTTGTGGCACCTGATTTTGACTGGAATTTTTGTAAGACATTTTTGTACTTCCTCATTAATGTTGTCTCTCGAGTGTTGACTGACAGCAGTAATGTTGTCTCTCGAGTGTTGACTGACAGCAGTAATGTTGTTTCCTGAGTGTTGACTAACAGCAGTAATGTTGTCTCCTGAGTGTTGACTGACAGCAGTAATGTTGTTTCCTGAGTGTTGACTGACAGCAGTAATGTTGTCTCCTGAGTGTTGACTGACAGCAGTAATGTTGTTTCCTGAGTGTTGACTGACAGCAGTAATGTTGTCTCCTGAGTGTTGACTGACAGCAGTAATGTTGTCTCCTGAGTGTTGACTGACAGCAGTAATGTTGTCTCCTGAGTGTTGACTGACAGCAGTAATGTTGTCTCCTGAGTGTTGACTGACAACATTAATGTTGTCTCCTGAGTGTTGACTGACAACATTAATGTTGTCTCCTGAGTGTTGATTGACAGCAGTAATGTTGTCTCCTGAGTGTTGACTGACAGCAGTAATGTTGTCTCCTGAGTGTTGACTGACAGCAGTAATGTTGTCTCCTGAGTGATGATTGACAGCAGTAATGTTGTCACCTGAGTGTTGACTGACAACATTAATGTTGTCTCCTGAGTGTTGATTGACAGCAGTAATGTTGTCTCCTGAGTGTTGACTGACAGCAGTAATGTTGTCTCCTGAGTGTTGACTGACAGCAGTAATGTTGTCTCCTGAGTGTTGATTGACAGCAGTAATGTTGTCTCCTGAGTGTTGACTGACAGCAGTAATGTTGTCTCCTGAGTGTTGACTGACAACAATAATGTTGTCTCCTGAGTGTTACTGACAGCAGTAATGTTGTCTCCTGAGTGTTGACTGACAGCAGTAATGTTGTCTCCTGAGTGTTGACTAACAGCAGTAATGTTGTCTCCTGAGTGTTACTGACAGCAGTAATGTTGTCTCCTGAGTGTTGACTGACAGCAGTAATGCTGTCTCGTGAGTGTTGACTGACAGCAGTAATGTTGTCTCCTGAGTGTTACTGACAGCAGTAATGTTGTCTCCTGAGTGTTGACTGACAGCAGTAATGTTGTCTCCTGAGTGTTGACTGACAACATTAATGTTGTCTCCTGAGTGTTGACTGACAGCAGTAATGTTGTCTCCTGAGTGTTGACTGACAGCAGTAATGTTGTCCCCTGAGTGTTGACTGACAGCAGTAATGTTGTCTCCTGAGTGTTGACTGACAGCAGTAATGTTGCTTCTCGAGTGTTGACTGATAGCAGTAATGTTGTCTCCTGAGTGTTGACTGACAGCAGTAATGTTGTCTCTCAAGAGTTGACTGACAGCAGTAATGTTGTCTCTCGATTGTTGACTGACAGCAGTAATGTTGTCTCCTGAGTGTTGACTGACAGAAGTAATGTTGTCTCTCGAGAGTTGACTGACAGCAGTAATGTTGTCTCTCGAGTGTTGACTGACAGCAGTAATGTTGTTTCCTGAGTGTTGACTGACAGCAGTAATGTTGTCTCCTGAGTGTCGACTGACAGCAGTAATGTTGTCTCCTGAGTGTTGACTGACAGCAGTAATGTTGTCTCCTGAGTGATGACTGACAGCAGTAATGTTGTCTCCTGAGTGTTGACTGACAGCAGTAATGTTGTCTCCTGAGTGTTGACTGACAGCAGTAATGTTGTCACCTGGGTGTTGACTGACAGCAATAATGTTGTCACCTGAGTGTTGACTGACAGCAGTAATGTTGTCACCTGAGTTTTGACTGACAGCAGTAATGTTGTCTCCTGAGTGTTGACTGACAGCAATAATGTTGTCTCCTGAGTGTTGACTGACAGCAGTAATGTTGTCACCTGGGTGTTGACTGACAGCAATAATGTTGTCACCTGGGTGTTGACTGACAGCAATAATGTTGTCACCTGGGTGTTGACTGACAGCAATAATGTTGTCACCTGGGTGTTGACTGACAGCAGTAATGTTGTCACCTGGGTTTTGACTGACAGCAGTAATGTTGTCACCTGGGTGTTGACTGACAGCAATAATGTTGTCACCTGGGTTTTGACTGACAGCAGTAATGTTGTCACCTGGGTGTTGACTGACAGCAATAATGTTGTCACCTGGGTGTTGACTGACAGCAATAATGTTATCACCTGGGTGTTGACTGACAGCAATAATGTTGTCACCTGGGTGTTGACTGACAGCAATAATGTTGTCACCTGGGTGTTGACTGACAGCAATAATGTTGTCACCTGGGTTTTGACTGACAGCAATAATGTTGTCACCTGGATGTTGACTAACAGCAGTAATGTTGTCACCTGGATGTTGACTGACAGCAATAATGTTGTCACCTGGGTTTTGACTGACAGCAATAATGTTGTCACCTGGGTGTTGACTGACAACAATAATGTTGTCACCTGGGTGTTGACTGACAACAATAATGTTGTCACCTGGGTGTTGACTGACAGCAATAATGTTGTCACCTGAGTGTTGACTGACAGCAATAATGTTGTCACCTGGGTGTTGACTGACAACAATAATGTTGTCACCTGGGTGTTGACTGACAACAATAATGTTGTCACCTGGGTGTTGACTGACAACAATAATGTTGTCACCTGGGTGTTGACTGACAGCAATAATGTTGTCACCTGGGTGTTGACTGACAGCAATAATGTTGTCACCTGGGTGTTGACTGACAGCAATAATGTTGTCACCTAGGTGTTGACTGACAGCAATAATATTGTCACCTAGGTGTTGACTGACAGCAATAATGTTGTCACCTGAGTGTTGACTGACAACAATAATGTTGTCACCTGGGTGTTGACTGACAACAATAATGTTGTCACCTGGGTGTTGACTGACAGCAATAATGTTGTCACCTGGGTGTTGACTGACAGCAATAATGTTGTCACCTGGGTGTTGACTGACATCAATAATGTTGTCACCTGGGTGTTGACTGACAGCAATAATGTTGTCACCTGGGTGTTGACTGACAGCAATAATGTTGTCACCTGGGTGTTGACTGACAGCAATAATGTTGTCACCTGGGTGTTGACTGACCTGGGTGTTGACTGACAGCAATAATGTTGTCACCTGGGTGTTGACTGACAACAATAATGTTGTCACCTAGGTGTTGACTGACAGCAATAATGTTGTCACCTAAGTGTTGACTGACAGCAATAATGTTGTCACCTGAGTGTTGACTGACAGCAATAATGTTGTCACCTAGGTGTTGACTGACAACAATAATGTTGTCACCTGGGTGTTGACTGACAACAATAATGTTGTCACCTGGGTGTTGACTGACAACAATAATATTGTCACCTGGGTGTTGACTGACAACAATAATGTTGTCACCTGGGTGTTGACTGACAACAATAATGTTGTCACCTGGGTGCTGACTGACAACAATAATGTTGTCACCTGAGTGTTGACTGACAGCAATAATGTTGTCACCTGAGTGTTGACTGACAGCAGTAATGTTGTCACCTGGGTGTTGACTGACAGCAATAATGTTGTCACCTGGGTGTTGACTGACAGCAATAATGTTGTCACCTGGGTGTTGACTGACAGCAATAATGTTGTCACCTGGGTGTTGACTGACAGCAATAATGTTGTCACCTGGGTGTTGACTGACAACAATAATGTTGTCACCTGGGTGTTGACTGACAACAATAATGTTGTCACCTGGGTGTTGACTGACAGCAATAATGATTCTGATGTAATCATATTTTCTGATGTATTACTACACATTATAAAACATTCTTAACTCATCAATAACTCTCTGAGAGCAACAACTGGTGTTATTATCTTGGGAACAACATTAAAGACTTTAGAACTCTAATATCTTCATTGCATTTCTAAGAGGAGTAAAAAAAATATAGGAATGCTAATGTTTTTTATTAAAAATAAAGTGTTCGGAATTGGAAGTCCCATTGATGATAAGTGGAATTAAAGTCGTAGCCATCTTGTATTCTCATACCGCCACTCATTCAGACATAATTAGAGTATAAACACTGGTCTCTATGACCTGAAAAACACGAAATTGTGAAACTTGTTTGATTATAATATTCAAAATACACGAAATTTATAACATTCATTTATGTCTTAATGAATTCGAAGGTGATCGGGGACTGCCTTGGCAGCGATCTGCGAGTTACTTTTTTTTTTTTTTCAAAATTCTTCACGGTTGACAGAGTGGAACTCACTAGATTATTTATCAATCTAGTTGCAAGGTTCAGCTAACAAAAATAATTGGCTTTGGCAACCGCAACTTTATGTAAGAAACCCATCGTGGGTAATGGAACATGATGGCGGAACCTAGCTACGTAACTTCTGTTCCCCCTGTGTAACTAACATAGAGAGTAGGATACCAGCAGCCACGCAGGTGCTCCTAGATTTGGTGAAAAAAATACTGTATCACTGGCACCTCGTCTTTCCTCGTGGCTCGTTTCCCATCCGTTGTCGTCACCTGCCGTCTAAGAGCTACGGTGCTTCCTTTTTCATTACCAAGCCTGGAGTCTCCCTACCACCCTGGCTCTCTCAATTACCTTGGCTCTGACCCCATTACCCTGCTTCTCTACATTGTCCTGCCTCTCTCCATCACTCTGGTTCTTCCCATTAACCATCCTGTCTCCATTATCCTGCTTTTCCGCATTACCCTGACTCCACGCATTACTTTGCTTCATTTTCCCACATCAAATGCTGTTTCCATCCTTACCATCACCCGGAACGTCAAGCTTTCCTATCACTTACGGCCCATGTCCTCACCGGTATCTTTTCCCCCTCTTCTCATTTCCCATCCTTGCAACATTGCCTCTCCTCGTCTCACCAAAACATCCCTATTCTTCTCGCCTCCCCTCCCATTCCCCCTATTTCCCCTTCCTCCTCCCCATTTCCCCTGCCTCCCCCCGGTCACTGATGGTATCAGCCCTCGCCTCGAAGTTGCTAGTTTGAGAGAACAAACCGCCACCGTAGTAGGATGTGTTTAATGGCTAAAGTTTTAATGCATTTATGACGAAAAACTCACCAGATCTTTTAGATTCCCACATGTAGAGTGCCGCCCCAGCTCCAAACACCACTACCCTTTGCTGGGTGTGCGTTCCTCCGAACACCCACCCACCCGCCTGTCCGACCGCTCGTCCGCCCTGCTGCCTCTGCCGTTTACCCTGCTGCCTCTGCCGTTTACCCTTTTGCGTCTGCCGTTTACCCTGTTGCCTCTGCCGCCCGCCTCTGCTGCCTGCCCTGCTGTTTCTACCTCCGCTTAGTCCCGCCCACCGTCTTGCCTTCCCCTACCTTGCTGCCTCCAACACCCGCTACTGCCTCCAACACCAGCTCTGAGGCCTCCGTCACCAGCTCTGAGACCTCCAACACCAACTCTGAGGCCTCCAACACCAACTCTGCTGCCTCCAACACCAGCTCCGAGGCCCCAAGACCAGCTCTGAGACCTCCAACACCAACTCCGAGGCTTCCAGCACCCACTGCTGTCTCCAACACCCATCCTGTTGAAAAAAGAACCTCTTATGGTACACGACAAAGGAACCCAGGGGGCTACCATCTTGCCCAGCCTGTCACTTGAGACACAATGTAAGTGATATACATAGAGTCTACCTGGAGGTTCTGACGGGGGTAAACGCCCTCTCAGCCTAGTCCTTTACCAGGCCTCGAGGTGGATCAGTGCCTAATCAACCAGGATGTTACTGCTTGCGTCACGGAATCCAACGTACGAACCACAATCCGGCTGGTCAGGTACTGACTTTGGGTATCTGTCCATTTCCCTCTTGAAGACAGCCAGAGGTCCCAGTAACTATGGTGCTTGACTGAACTAATACATGCAGTGAAGGTTCTCTATACATTCTCGATCTGCAGTTTCACCTGTCTTGTATGGGACTGTTAGTGTACAGCAATATTCCAGCCTAGAGAGAACAAGTGACTTGGTATACCTTGTTTTCAAAGCTCTTATTATCCCTCCTATTTTCCTCGCAGATGTGATAGTGGCACTGTTGTGATCCTTAAAGGTGAGATCCTCTGACATTATTACTCCCAAGTCTTCACATTAGTTTTTCGCTCTACGGTGCTGTGGTTTACATCTCTGTCTATGTCAGATATGAGGACTAGGAAAAGGAAAGGGTCAGGTACTGTGCCTCGTGGAACAGCGCTTTTCACCGTGGCAGCTTCCTACTTTTGTTTACCATTACTTTGTATTCTATTGGTTAGAAAGTTAAAGATGTATCTGCCTGCTTTCCAGTTATTCCTTTAGCATTAATTTGTGTGCTATCACATCACGATCGTACTTTTCGAAGGCTTCTGCTAAATCTGTGCAAACATCTGCATTCTGAGACCATGTCATAGTGGTTCAGTAGTTGCGAGAGGTAGGAACGACTTGTTCTAAACATGTTAATGCGCCTTAGATACCTGAGCAAAAACTAGCTTAAAATTCCATATGTCAGACCAATACCAGAGTTCACAGCACAGGGGTGGAGCCATACATAGTATGATGACTCTAGTGGTTTTGTAGACATGTAGGCTGCCGCAACAACAACCTAGTTTATCAGGCAGTCTGCAAGGAAGTGTAGTCTCACGCTGGGCTGGGAGAATAAAGTGGCTAAGTCTAGGGATTTGCGTTAGAGGGAACGCAAGGAGAAAATCAAAGCTTCTTCACAGCCACATTTACGAAAGATAACAGTGAAGGAGCAAGTGAAAATGCTAAGAAGTGGCAACACTAGGAAATGTCACGGGGTATACAATGGCAGGGAGGTATACAGGGAGCTATACAATGACAGGGAGGTATAGAGGGAGGTATACAATGACAGGGGGTTTACAATGATAGGGAAGTATACAGAGAGAGGTATACAATGACAGGAAGGTATACAGGGAGGTATACAATGACAGGGAGGTATACAATGACAGGGAGGTATACAATGACAGGGAGGTTTAAAATGATAGGGAGGTATACAGAGAGGTATACAATGACAAGGAGGTATACAATGAGCTCTAAAGATTATTTCGCAGCTTTTATAAATGAGTAATTGCTTATTGGGGGGACCGGAGGTAGAATAAATATGGCCTATCAAACATCGAAACATAAAATAAAGAGGTGAGGGGTCAGACGAAATATCACTACGAATGTCTGGAGAAGAAGCGGAAATACTGTACAAGTAATGACAGGACTGATAACGAGAACCTTCAAAATAAGAGATGCCAAGCCAGTGATGGTTCTCTTTAAGTTATTTGCTCTCTCTCTAGGCTGGAATATTACTGTACACTAACACCCTCTTTTTAAAGCGGGCGAAATTGGAGACTTGGAGGTTGTAAGGAGAGCATTCACTGTATATATAAATTCATTCAAACGCCTAGATACTGGGAATGTTTGAAATCTCTTGACTTGTACTTCTTGAAATAAAGGCGAGAGACAATTTGCATCTAGAAAATCCTGGAGAGACTTATCCCAAATCTGCACACAGAACTAGCTACCTACGAACACAGGAGGCTCGGCATATAGTGCGAAATACTCCCATTTAAAAGCAGGGGAGTACTGAGTACACGATTAGGACAAAATAAGTGTAAGAGGCCCAAAACTTTGCAACACCCTCCCTTCATACATAAGGGAAAATACCAACAGATCCTTGGCTGTCTTCGAGAGGAAACTCGATAAATTCCTCAAGTCAATTTAATCAAGAGTTGATTCAAAAGAATGCCCTGTTTGGGACCGGGCCGCGGGGGCGTTGACCTCCCAAAATTTTTTTGATATATTCTTCAGGTAAATCACTCAAACAGGTCTTTAAGAAATCTTGAATGATGGGGAAAGTTCAAGATAACTGAAAGACAGCAGAAGTCATACAAATATTCACGAGGTGAGAGAAAGTCCTGAACTACAAAACAGTGTCCCTGATGAAGGCATCATGCAAACTGATGGAAAATTTCAGGAGGAAACTTGTTGAACATCTTCAAAGGATTCGATTCATTTCTAAACACCATGTGTTTAGTAATAGGTTCCGCCAAATAAATATTTTAGATAAACGTTATATATCGTCTGGGGTCAGACAGGAAAGAAAGGGATGGATGGATTGTATATTCCTGGACTGTAAGAAGACTTTCAATTCTGTGTAACATTAAAGAGAAGAAAGCCGGGAATGAAGGAGAGGTATTAACATAGATAAACGAGTACTAGAAAGACAGTAGTCACTATGAGGGAAAATCAGGATGGGGGAGTGTAAGTAGTGAAGATCCACTGTTCCTCTTGTATGTTAATGACCTTATTACAAAAAATTAGCTCCTAGATAACCTTATTTGCGGAATTTCCGGAGATAATGAGAAGAATATAAATTGCAGATGATGAGAGAAGGTTGAAAGACGACTTTGACAGACCTCTAAGATGGTGGAGTGCGTGGTTATTGGAATATAACTTCCGCAAAAGAAAAGTTATTAAGCTTGGGGACCGAGAGCAGAGTGTCACCCTCAGGGTGAGAGGGAAAGGAGGGGGTTGGGGAAAGTCGTTGGGAAGAAACTCGTGGAATTGTTTAAGGAAAGACCCAGCGATAACCACTAACCTTCAAGCACGCATAAGATGACCAACATCAACACTACAGTCTAAGCTCGTGAACGAAAGAGCACCTGTACTCAGGAGTAACTACCGGGGTTCCACAAGGAACTTCGTTAGTTACTCATCTGTTTCTGGTGTATGTGAATGATATTCCCGATGGAATATAATCAGCAAACAGGGATATAACTAATGGGGAGAACTGTCTTCTCGTAAAATTCACATTGTTAGTAGCTAAAATAAAAATATGATTTATACGATTATTTTAATTATATATTTAGCTTCCTTGATAAGTAGAATGTTTTACACATTGAACTTTCTTTGCTAACAGATTAAAGGTTTTGATTTGCTGTTCCATGCTACTACATGCTTGTTCAGTAGTTTGTCAATTGTGATGCATTCTGGGATGTGTGACAAGCTGGAACGAACTTTGCTCCATGCCTCCAGCTGCTGCATCGCTCTGTCTCTGACTGAACATCAAGGAGGCAACACCTACCTCTCCTTGCTCTGTCTATGAATACTATGTTCTCAGCTGTTGTGTAGACACAGTTTTGTGATAAAGTATGATCTCGTTGGTGACGAGCGTCATACTTATTGTCCCATGTGAAATGACATTCCCATAAACTTATTTTGACTCTTTTTTTGTCATTTTGTGGTTGTATGTGTATATGATTAAGGTCCAAAGTTTAATTCTTCATCTAATTTGTGTTGACTGGTATCTGCTGGCTATCGTTATTAGAGAACATGCTGACCGTTTTCATTTAGGTATTTTTTTTTGTCTTTTCCTTGCTTGATGCTGTGTTGCTTATGGCAAAACACACACACATACACACACACACACACACACACACACACACACACACACACACACACACACAATGACACTACAATGGATCAGGCAATGCTTGTCAGGAAGACAGCAGCGAGTCATGGTACGTGGCGAGGTGTCAGAGTGGGCACCTGTGACCAGCGGAGTCCCACAGGGGTCAATCCTAGGACCAGTGCTGTTTCTGGTATTTGTGAACGACATGACGGAAGGAATAGACTCCGAAGTGTCCCTGTTTGCAGATGACGTGAAGTTGATGAGAAGAATTCACTCGATCGAAGACCAGGCAGAACTACAAAGGGATCTGGACAGGCTGCAGACCTGGTCCAGCAATTGGCTCCTGGAGTTCAATCCCACCAAGTGCAAAGTCATGAAGATTAGAGAAGGGCAAAGAAGACCGCAGACGGAGTACAGTCTAGGGGGCCAGAGACTACAAACCTCACTCAAGGAAAAAGATCTTGGGGTGAGTATAACACCAGGCACATCTCCTGAAGCGCACATCAACCAAATAACGGCTGCAGCATATGGGCGCCTAGCAAACCTCAGAACAGCATTCCGACATCTTAATAAGGAATCGTTCAGGGCCCTGTACACCGTGTACGTTAGGCCCATATGTATGCGGCACCAGTTTGGAACCCACACCTAGCCAAGCACGTAAAGAAACTAGAGAAAGAGCAAAGGTTTGGAACAAGACTAGTCCCAGAGCTAAGAGGTATGTCCTACGAGGAGAGGTTAAGGGAAATCAACCTGACGACACTGGAGGACAGGAGAGATAAGGGGGACATGATAACGACATACAAAATACTTAGAGGAATTGACAAGGTGGACAAAGACAGGATGTTCCAGAGATTGGACACAATAACAAGGGGACACAGTTGGAAGTTGAAGACACAGATGAATTACAGGGATGTTAGGAAGTATTTCTTCAGCCACAGAGCAGTCAGGAAGTGGAATAGTTTGGGAAGCGATGTAGTGGAGGCAGCATCCATACATAGCTTTAAGCAGAGGTATGATAAAGCTCACGGTTCAGGGAGAGTGACCTAGTAGAGACCAGTGAAGAGGCGGGACCAGGAGCTCGGACTCGACCCCTGAAACCTCAATTAGGTGAGTACAACTAGGTGAGTACATATGCTCACACACACACACACACACACACACACACACACACACACACACACACACACTCACACACACCCCTTCTTCGTTTTCTCTCCCCGCTTGATTTTTCCATTTTAATTTTTACATAGAAGAATAGCGTGTACACTTACCACCATTATCCTCTCCGTACCTATCTTCATCATGCTCTCTTACTCCCCTACTTCCCTCATCCTCAGGATCGCTCTAGTTCATCATCATCATATCATGTCATCATCCATCGTCCTCATTGTCGTCGTCATCATCGTCTAGCAGACCTACGGCAGTGCTCTTCTAGTTCTCTTCACGTTCTCATAGTCCTCACTATCTTTATTGTCGACATCATTATTACTGCCATCATTACTATCATCCTCATATATATATATATATGTATATATATATATATATATATATATATATATATATATATATATATATATATATATATATATATATATATATATATATATATATATATATATATATATATATATATATATATATATATATATATATATATATATATATATATATATATATAGTTAAATGTTCTCATCTTCCTGTTCTTTTCTTGCCAGAGTGCAGACATCGGCCCTATCCCATCTCCCCTACACACTCCCGTTGCCCTGATGAGAGGCTCCTTGATTATCGTCACTGCCTCTCTTCCCCTTTCTCTTCCTCCTTCCTTATTTTACCCTTCTTCTCATTCCTCTGTTCCTTAATTTGATTTAACCTCGTTCATCACATCACAGGGGGTCGAGTCTCATCTCCAGAGGGATCTCCTCTCTCTATTGGTAATTGACTTGTTTCAATGACTTCCTCCGAAGCTGGTTACTGTGTACGCTTCTGCCGGCCCAAGAAGTGTATGTGTGTGTGTGTGTGTGTGTGTGTGTGTGTGTGTGTGTGTGTGTGTGTGTGTGTGTGTGTGTGTGTGTGTGTGTGTGTGTGTGTGTGTCTGTGTGCCCGTGTCCGTGTCCCTGTGTGTATCCTGACATGCTGGACAAGAAACAAAAAGTCATGCCGCGTATCCCCGTCAGGTATCACCTAAGGCTGCCACCACCTGCGTTCTCCGTCCTTAGGTACAGGTGATAAGGTTCGCCTGGTACCTTCATGCTAATGATGGAATTAATGAAGCGACTTACACTGTGTGTGAGCTACACCCATCATTAACAAAGTTCAGTTACACTAGGGGAGACTGCTCAAGCTGTACTCTTCTTTTTCTTAACTTTCCATTATTGATCACTCTGCAACACCACCATACGATACATCATAAAATATTACCACAGGGACGGCGGTCATTATATAAGGCTAGACACTGGGGAACGCAGTACTACTGGGTACTCGTACTTCATTGTAGACGTTTCGCCCATATGGCTTTTATTTTATAAATGCTTCGCTAGAGGAGAGCTTTATTAAGTTGTGATCACTTTGATGAAGTTCTTCGTTGAAAGAAACTTTTTCGTAATTGTCTTGCGCTGTTTTGTGGTGTTGTCTTGTGATGCACTTTTGGAGTCGCTGCTGCCCTTACCAGCAGCTGTTGTGTTGATAGTCTACTGGAGGTTCATCTTCCAGCAGCTGTTGTGTTGACAGTGTACTGGAAGCTTACCTTCCAGTAGCTGTTGTGTTGATAGTATACTGGAAGTTCATCTTCCAGCAGCTGTTGTGTTGATAGTGTACTGGAAGTTCATCTTCCAACAGCTCTTGTGTTGATAGTGTACTGAAAGTTCATCTTCCAGCAGCTTTTGTGTTGATAGTATACTGGAAGTTCATCTTCCAGCAGCTCTTGTGTTGATAGTGTACTGGAAGTTCATCTTCCAGCAGCTCTTGTGTTGACAGTGTACTGGAAGTTCATCTTCTAGCAGCTGTTGTGTTGATAGTGTACTGGAAGCTTATCTTCCAGCAGCTGTTGTGTTGATAGTGTACTGGAAGTTTATCTTCCAGCAGCTTTTATGTTGATAATGTACTGGAAGCTCATCTTCTAGAAGCTGTTGTGTTGATAGTTTACTGGAAGCTCATCTTCCAGCAGCTGTTGTGTTGATAGTGTACTGGAAGTTTATCTTCCATCAGCTTATGTGTTGATAGTGTACTGGAAGCTCATCTTCCAGAAGCTGTTGTGTTGATAGTGTACTGGAAGTTCATCATCTACCACAATCACCATCACACACCACCACCATCCTCACCAGGCCCGGTGACCTGGTGGCTAAAGTTCCCGCTTCACATACGGAGGGCCCGGGTTCGATTCCCGGCGGGTGGAAACATTTCGACACGTTTCCTTACACCTGATGTCCTGTTCACCTAGCAGCAAATAGGTACCTGGGTGTTAGTCGACTGGTGTGGGTCGCATCCTGGGGGACAAGATTAAGGACCTCAATGGAAATAAGTTAGACAGTCCTCGATGACGCACTGAATTTCTTGGGTTATCCTGGGTGGCTAACCCTCCGGGGTTAAAAATCAGAACGAAATCTTATCTTATCTTATCTTACTAGTTCCACCATCATTACAATCACCACCATTACCGACAATAACAACAAAGACATCACCACCACCACCATTATCAATATCAGCATCACCAGCACTACCACCAGCATCACCGCAACAACCACCACCACCACCTTTCAACCTCTACCAACAACCAACTGTCTATCATCAACTACCCTCCTCATTGCTGCTATCACCAACCACCACCACCACCACCACCATCACCACCACGACCACCACCACCACCACCACCACCACCACCTCCACCACCACCCCAACCACCACCACCCCACCACCACCCCCACCACCACCACCATCATCACCACCACCCCCACCACCACCACCACCACTATCATCACCACCACCCCCACCACCACCACCACCACCACCATCATCACTACCACCCCCACCACCACCACCACCATCACCACCACCACCACCACCATCATCACCACCACCGCCAACAATAAAGTCGCCAGTGGAATATCCGGAGGACAAAACTTTACCACAATGAATCAAGTTTGGAAAAAATCCCAGGAACACGCGAGTCAAAAACGGGTTTTTAATCAGATAAAAAAAAAAGTCAAGCATTAGTGGAGGATCACACCAGGACTCGTTATTTACATATATTTTGCAGATATTTGTTCCTTCACCACAGACTCTCCACCACAGACTCTCCACCACAGACCCTCCACCACAGACCCACCACCACAGACCCACCACCACAGACCCAACACCACAGACCCACCACCACAGACCCAACACCACAGACCCACCACCACAGACCCAACACCACAGACCCACCACCACAGACCCTCCACCACAGACCCACCACCACAGACCCACCACCACAGACCCACCACCACAGACCCACCACCACAGACCCACCACCACAGACCCACCACCACAGACCCACCACCACAGACCTAACACCACAGACCCTCCACCACAGACCCTCCACCACAGACCCAACACCACAGACCCTCCACCACAGACCCACCACCACAGACCCACCACCACAGACCCACCACCACAGACCCACCACCACAGACCCACCACCACAGACCCACCACCACAGACCCACCACCACAGACCCAACACCACAGACCCACCACCACAGACCCACCACCACAGACCCACCACCACAGACCCACCACCACAGACCCAACACCACAGACCCACCACCACAGACCCTCCACCACAGACCCACCACCACAGACCCAACATCACAGACCCTCCACCACAGACCTAACACCACAGACCCTCCACCACAGACCCACCACCACAGACCTAACACCACAGACCCTCCACCACAGACCCTCCACCACAGACCCAACACCACAGACCCTCCACCACAGACCCACCACCACAGACCCACCACCACAGACCCAACACCACAGACCCACCACCACAGACCCAACACCACAGACCCACCACCACAGACCCACCACCACAGACCCTCCACCACAGACCCACCACCACAGACCCTCCACCACAGACCCAACACCACAGACCCAACACCACAGACCCAACACCACAGACCCTCCACCACAGACCCACCACCACAGACCCACCACCACAGACCCAACACCACAGACCCACCACCACAGACCCACCACCACAGACCCTCCACCACAGACCCACCACCACAGACCCTCCACCACAGACCCAACACCACAGACCCAACACCACAGACCCACCACCACAGACCCACCACCACAGACCCTCCACCACAGACCCACCACCACAGACCCTCCACCACAGACCCAACACCACAGACCCTCCACCACAGACCCACCACTACAGACCCTCCACCACAGACCCACCACCACAGACCCTCCACCACAGACCCAACACCACAGACCCAACACCACAGACCCACCACCACAGACCCACCACCACAGACCCTCCACCACAGACCCACCACCACAGACCCTCTACCACAGACCCTCCACCACAGACCCACCACCACAGACCCTCTACCACAGACCCTCCACCACAGACCCACTACCACAGACCCTCCACCACAGACCCACCACCACAGACCCTCTACCACAGACCCTCCACCACAGACCCACCACCACAGACCCTCTACCACAGACCCTCCACCACAGACCCACCACCACAGACCCTCCACCACAGACCCACCACCACAGACCCACCACCACAGACCCACCACCACAGACCCTCTACCACAGACCCACCACCACAGACCCACCACCACAGACCCACCACCACAGACCCTCTACCACAGACCCACCACCACAGACCCACCACCACAGACCCACCACCACAGACCCACCACCACAGACCCACCACCACAGACCCTCTACCACAGACCCACCACCACAGACCCTCCACCACAGACCCACCACCACAGACCCTCCACCACAGACCCACCACCACAGACCCTCTACCACAGACCCACCACCACAGACCCACCACCAAAGACCCTCTACCACAGACCCTCCACCACAGACCCACCACCACAGACCCTCCACCACAGACCCACCACCACAGACCCACCACCACAGACCCACCACCACAGACCCTCCACCACAGACCCAACACCACAGACCCTCCACCACAGACCCACCACCACAGACCCTCTACCACAGACCCTCCACCACAGACCCTCTACCACAGACCCTCCACCACAGACCCTCTACCACAGACCCTCCACCACAGACCCTCCACCACAGACCCACCACCACAGACCCTCCACCACAGACCCACCACCACAGACCCTCCACCACAGACCCAACACCACAGACCCAACACCACAGACCCTCCACCACAGACCCACCACCACAGACCCTCTACCACAGACCCTCCACCACAGACCCTCTACCACAGACCCTCTACTACAGACCCTCCACCACAGACCCTCTACCACAGACCCTCTACCACAGACCCAACACCACAGACCCTCCACCACAGACCCACCACCACAGACCCTCCACCACAGACCCAACACCACAGACCCTCCACCACAGACCCACCACCACAGACCCTCTACCACAGACCCTCCACCACAGACCCTCTACCACAGACCCTCTACCACAGACCCAACATCACAGACCCACCACCACAGACCCACCACCACAGACCCACCACCACAGACCCACCACCACAGACCCAACACCACAGACCCTCCACCACAGACCCACCACCACAGACCCTCTACCACAGACCCTCCACCACAGACCCTCCACCACAGACCCAACACCACAGACCCTCCACCACAGACCCACCACCACAGACCCTCTACCACAGACCCTCCACCACAGACCCACCACCACAGACCCAACACCACAGACCCACCACCACAGACCCACCACCACAGACCCTCTACCACAGACCCTCCACCACAGACCCTCTACCACAGACCCTCTACCACAGACCCAACATCACAGACCCACCACCACAGACCCACCACCACAGACCCACCACCACAGACCCACCACCACAGACCCTCTACCACAGACCCTCCACCACAGACCCTCTACCACAGACCCTCTACCACAGACATAACATCACAGACCCTCCACCACAGACCCTCCACCACAGACCCTCTACCACAGACCCTCCACCACAGACCCACCACCACAGACCCTCTACCACAGACCCTCCACCACAGACCCTCTACCACAGACCCACCACCACAGACCCAACATCACAGACCCACCACCACAGACCCACCACCACAGACCCTCTACCACAGACCCTCCACCACAGACCCTCCACCACAGACCCTCTACCACAGACCCACGACCACAGACCCACCACCACAGACCCTCTACCACAGACCCTCCACCACAGACCCTCCACCACAGACCCTCTACCACAGACCCTCTACCACAGACCCTCCACCACAGACCCTCCACCACAGACCCACCACCACAGACCCACCACCACAGACCCTCTACCACAGACCCTCTACCACAGACCCTCCACCACAGACCCTCCACCACAGACCCTCCACCACAGACCCACCACCACAGACCCACCACCACAGACCCTCTACCACAGACCCTCTACCACAGACCCTCCACCACAGACCCTCTACCACAGACCCACCACCACAGACCCTCCACCACAGACCCTCTACCACAGACCCTCCACCACAGACCCTCCACCACAGACCCTCTACCACAGACCCTCAACCACAGACCCTCCACCACAGACCCTCCACCACAGACCCACCACCACAGACCCACCACCACAGACCCTCTACCACAGACCCTCTACCACAGACCCTCCACCACAGACCCTCTACCACAGACCCACCACCACAGACCTACCACCACAGACCCTCTACCACAGACCCTCCACCACAGACCCTCCACCACAGACCCTCCACCACAGACCCAACACCACAGACCCACCACCACAGACCCTCTACCACAGACCCTCCACCACAGACCCTCCACCACAGACCCTCTACCACAGACCCACCACCACAGACCCACCACCACAGACCCTCTACCACAGACCCTCCACCACAGACCCTCCACCACAGACCGTCCACCACAGACGCACCACCACAGACCCACCACCACAGACCCACCACCACAGACCCTCCACCACAGACCCACCACCACAGACCCTCCACCACAGACCCTCCACCACAGACCGTCCACCACAGACCCACCACCACAGACCCTCCACCACAGACCCTCTACCACAGACCCTCCACCACAGACCCTCCACCACAGACCGTCCACCACAGACCCTCCACCACAGACCCACCACCACAGACCCTCCACCACAGACCCACCACCACAGACCACAGACCACCACAGACCCACCACCACAGACCCACCACCACAGACCCACCACCACAGACGCACCACCACAGACCCACCACCACAGACCCACCACCACAGACCCAACACCACAGACCCTCCACCACAGACCCACCACCACAGACCCACCACCACAGACCCAACACCACAGACCCACCACCACAGACCCACCACCACAGACCCACCACCACAAACCCTAAATTGTCGTCGTGTTTGGCCCGAGTAAAGGAGGAATCGTGTGCTTTAAACTCTCAAATGGGATAGTAATACCCATCTCTTTGAGTGGGAGAAGAGCATCCAGATCAAAAGAGTTTTCTAACTCAAGATTTGCAGCATCAACAGATGTAAGTTAATCTGACAGAATTAATTCTCTCAAAAATGGCAATAATAATTGTGTTAAATGAAAAAGGCGAGCGATGCTTGGCTTATTCAAACATCACTTGGAGTGTGTCGCCATTACTGCACAAGACGATGTTGTCGCCATGACTCGAATCCTGGCGACGAATTCCATTTGAAAGTTGATGTGCATGTCTAGCTTCATTATACTCTGGTCATTTCGAAAAAAATCCCAGGGTGGCGTTCCAGAGTGTTTCCAAAGGTAAGAAGCGAGGCCTCCCTCAGCTGTCCCTTGATTACCGGTCTAGTTATCGCAAGTAGCACACGACCTGTGGTACCTGCTTTCCACTGAGTGCAGGGTTCCTACAACTTATGGTATCGAATCCCTTAATAACCACCAGAAGCACAACCACTGCCACCAGCAGGAGCACCACCGCTACCACTATCATTGCCACCACTACTACTGCTATTTCCACCATCACTGCTGTCACTACCACCACCACCTCCACCATAAGATGATGGTAATGCTAAATAATGGTAGTGCTAGATGACGGTAGTGCTAGATGATGGCAGTGCTAAATAATGGTAGTGACAGATAATGGTAGTGGTAGATGATGGTAGTGCTAAATAATGGTAGTGATAGATAATGGTAGTGCTAGATGATGGTAGTGCTAGATGATGGTAGTGGTAGATGATGGTAGTAGTAGGTGATGACGGTGGCAGTTGATGTTTCCTGATAGCAGGAAACAACACTTACAGTTTAAGAAATGGAAAACTATAAATTTTAACAAAATACGAAACTTGAAAAAATAGAATTGTTTAGTTTTTCTGAGTTATAAAAAAACTAACTTGGGTTTTAAGCCGTTTAACACAATTTCATGTAATGCGCCAGTTTTCAGGAACCTAAATTCAATGTTTTTAAAGAATCTACAGTCTGTGTGTGCAATATATATATATATATATATATATATATATATATATATATATATATATATATATATATATATATATATATATATATATATATATATATATATATATATATATATATATATATATATATATATATATATATATATATATATATATATATATATATATATATATATATATATATATATATATATATATATATATATATATATATATATACGGGTGTGAGAGAGGTAAACTACCTTAATCATCAACAAAAACGTCCAGGAAGATAACTAGTGTGTAGCAGGGCAGGTAAACACGGAAGGACGTCAGCACGGGGGAAACAGATTACCGCCGTCATAAATAAATACACCTCAGCTCTGCGACGTATAATAATGCAATAAATTGTCAGCCGTGCATCACTTATTCCGTCAATCCGTTTTCTTCCCCAACTCCTTGTGATCCAAATCCCTTACAAACGGATTCTGGATCCCCCTTGCGCCGCATCCGATACCATTATGTCAGGTCTGCTCGATGCTCGCCGCTCTCCAAATAGGATCATTACGGTTATTGTTCAAGTTGGGAAGTCGGGACCAATACATTACGTACAGATGGGTTCCTGCCTGCATGTAAATGTGACCTTTTTACCCACACTGCAGGATTTGGATGGGGGGGAAATTTGTTTGTCGATAAGACGGCACGGGGAAGGTTTATGCTGGAGACTGAGCTCATTATAAGCCGCCGCAAGACACAAGGGAGGAGAGCGCTACAAAGAGACGCCGGCAAAGTGAGCCATTATTTCTGGAGACGTGCGGGGAACAGCTGAGCTTCTGAAAGAGATGAGGACTGATCAGGGATAAAGAGGATTCGGATGCTGCGAGCATTCAAGAAGATGCTGCTCTCTCTCTTGAAGGATGAGAGCCGCCTCCTAGAAGGACGAAGGAAGAGTTCCGGGAGCCTGGTGTTTTTCGTCCGTCGGAGAAAGAACTCTAGGATCACGCTGTTCTTTATGGGAACCATTTTGTATGTTGCTGTGCTGCTCTTGAGGAACGAATGTTGTGCTGCTGCTGCTGCTGTTGTTGTTGTTGTTGTTGCTGCTGCTGCTGCTGCTGCTGCTGCTGCTGCTGCTGCTGCTGCTGCTGCTGCTGCTTGAAGGACGAAAAAAAAAATTATATTTTGATGCCGTTGCTTTTAGTTTTGGAAAGGATTTTGTAATTATCTTGCTTCTTGAGGCGTGGCGGCTATCTGAAGGATTATTTACGTTACGTTGAAGAAGGATTCCACATCCTAAAATCTTAGAATCAGAAAATGGAGCGTAGAAGATCCTTTAAAGGAATTAATTTTTTTCTGAAACACCATTAATTTTTTTATCCCGTTCTCTGTTTTAATAACGGCTATTATTATGTTTATTTTAATTTTATTATTATTATTATTATTATTATTATTATTATTATTATTATTATTATTATTATTATTATTATTATTATTATTATTATTATTATTATTATTTTATTATTATTATTATTATTATCCCATAAGGAACGTCTGTGTGCCTCTCGAGGCTAGAGCTGTAATGTGATTAGCCTGTCAGGAATAGCTCACCCTCTCCTATTGGTGGCTTGGGAGGACGACCCTTAAGGCCTGCATATGCAGTAAGATCACAGTAAACAAGTGATATCACAACATGCAGAACAACCACTGTGAAAAAAAAAGTGAAATTCCAGGCGCTTTTATGATTTCTCACATAATGTGAGAAATCACGAGAGCGCACACACACACACACACACACACACGTGGGTCCTTAGAGAGAGAGCAGAAATGCTGTGTGTGCCACTAACCACAATATTCAATACATCCCTTGAAACTGGGCAACTACCTGAGGTATGGAAGACGGCAAATGTAGTGCCCATATTTAAAAAAAGAGACAAGAAAAGAGGCACTAAACTATAGACCAGTGTCACTGACATGCATAGTATGCAAAGTAATGGAGAAGATTATGAGGAGGAGAGTGGTGGAGCTCCTGGAACGGAGCAAGAGTATAAACGCCAACCAGCACTGTTTTATGGAAGGCAAATCCTGTGTCACGAACCTACTGGAGTTTTATGATAAAGTAACAGAAGTAAGACACGAGAGAGAGAGGGGTGGGTTGATTGCATCTTCTTGGACTGCAAGAAGGCCTTCGACACAGTTCCTCACAGGAGATTGGTGCAGAAGCTAGAGGATCAGGCTCATGTAACAGGAAGGGTGCTGCAATGGATTAGAGAATACCTGACAGGGAGGCAACGAGTCATTGTACGTGATGAGGTATCACAGTGGACACCTGTGACGAGAGGGGTCCCACAGGGGTCGGTCCTAGGACCAGTGCTATTTCTGGTATATGTGAATGACATGATGGAAGGGTTAGACTCAGAAGTGTCCCTGTTCGCAGATGATGTGAAGGTAATGAGGAGAATTAAATCTGATGGGGATCAGGTAGGACTCCAAAGAGACCTGGACAGGTCGGACACCTGGTCCAGCAACTGGCTTCTCGAATTTAATCCCGCCAAATGCAAAGTCATGAAGATCGGGGAAGGGCAAAGAAGACCGCAAACGGAGTATAGGCTAGGTGGCCAAAGACTGCAAACCTCGCTGAAGGAGAAAGATCTTGGGGTGAGTATAACAGCGACCAAGTTTGCAGTAGCACACATCAACCGGATACCTGCTGCAGCATATGGGCGCCTGGCAAACCTGAGAATAGCGTTCCTATACCTTAGTAAGGAATCGTTCAAGACACTGTACACCGTGTACGTCAGGCCCATATTGAAGTATGTTTGGACCCACACTTGATCAAGCACGTCAATAAATTAGAGAAAGTGCAAAGGTTTGCGACAAGGTTAGTTCCAGAGCTAAGGCGAATGTCCTACGGAGAAAGATTGAGGTTATATCGGCCTGACGACACTGGAGGACAGGAGGGTTAGGGGAGACATGATAACGACATACAAAATACTGCGTGGAATAGACAAGGTGGACAGAGACAGGATGTTCCAGAGAGGGGACACAGAAACAAGGGGTCACAATTGGAAGTTGAAGACCCAGATGAGTCAAAGGGATGTTAGGAAGTATTTCTTCAGTCGTAGAGTGGTCAGGAAGTGGAATAGTCTAGCAAGTGAAGTAGTGGAGGCAGGAACCATACATAGCTTTAAAATGAGGTATGATATAGCTCATGGAGCAGGGAGAGAGAGGGTCTAGTAGCATTCCGTGAAGAGGCGGGGCCAGGAGCTGAGTCTCGATCCCTGCAACCACAATTAGGTGAGTACAATTAGGTGAGTACACACACACACACACACACACACACACACACACACACACGCATACACACACACTCACACACACATACACACACGCACACACACACACACACACACAAACACACACACGCACACACACACACACACACACACATACACACACACACACACACAAAGACAAGATGTTCCAGAGATGGGACACAGCAACAAGGGGACACAGTTGGAAGTTGAAGACACAGATGAATCACAAGGATGTTAGGAAGTATTTCTTCAGCCACAGAGTAGTCAGGAAGTGGAATAGTTTGGGAAGCGATGTAGTGGGGGCAGGAGCCATACCTAGCTTTACGCAGAGGTATGATAAAGCTCACGGTTCAGGGAGAGTGACCTAGTAGCGACCAGTGAAGAGGCGGGGCCAGGAGCTCGGACTCTCACATTTGTAAGTCTCGTATATCAAAAATATCTCGAACTTCAGATACGTTGGCACCTCAGAATCTTGCACCTTAATGTTTCATACCTAAAAAAATCTGGCACCTCAACCTCTCACATCAGAATGCCTCTCAACTGAGAAAATCTCTCACCGGAGAAAGTCTCGCCCCTCAGAAAGTCTCGCCGCTCAGAAAGTCTCGCAACTCAGAAAGTCTCGCGGTACAAAAATAAATCTCGAGGCTCAGACAATCTCACACCCTCGCCTATACCTCCTAAGATGAAGTCTGGCCTCAAGACTTGAGAGGACCATCGTGAGAAATCTGTGGGGTCCGCTTGTGAATTATTAAACAGCGAGATCGTGGTAGCTAAAAAAAAAATCAAAGAAAAAATACATATCAACCTTAACACGAGAAAACTGTGATAAATATTTATAACTTTTACTCGGAAGGAGTTATAAATGCCAACCGGTGGTGCACAATTACTAACCCTCCACACAACCGACTCGGCTGTGATGACTCTAAACATCTACATCTCTGGAGTTCTCCTTTCTTTTTGAGTATTTTGGTGTGATTTCAGTTCAAGATATATCCATGTTAGTTGCTTGTATAATGCAAGTGTTAGTTATGTTCTCTCCCTTGCTGGCATATATCTGATCCCTGACTGATATCCAAACATTTATATAAAGTTTGTCCAGTGTAAACCTTATTGCAACCTCCACCTGGGAGCAGGTAAACTCGATCATTGGATCGTCTTCTGGTTTATTTTTGGTGAGATCCTTGACGGTAGTGGTGGTGGTAGTAGTAATAGTACTAGTAATAGTAGCGACAATGACCTTAACCTGGGCTAAAGTACTTAAAATAATTTTGACTAAGCCTCTATTGTGCTCTTGTTAATAAAGCATATCAGAAAGTGTTAATTGGTGAATATGCATATGCATGAAAATTATTCAAGATTCTCTATGCTACAAATTCGAATGATTCTGAGGAAAAATTGAGCTATCATCCCACGCTTCGTTTTGGTGTCATGCCTGGGATAATAAATGCACAAGGCCGTCTTTATATGTGGGCTTGCAATACATTAATATTCTCTCTTAATTTTCTCAGAAGCACATCGAGAAATGAGAGTTTGTATTCGATTCTCTCCTCTCCTGTGAATTCGAGTGAAGGCTGTGTTTGGTAGAGATCTTGTAGTGTCTTGGCGTTCATACGTCTGGGTGTGATATGATCGAGATTTTGTCACCGCTTTAAAGAGTTCAATTAATATGATAGCAAGTAATGTACTAAATGAGTTGCCCATTGCCATTCCAAATTTCTGATTAAAAGCAAACCTTTAAAGGAGTGGTTGTATATAAGCCAAACATCCCTCTCTCACCCATCACTCGGGAATAGGAAGTGAACCTCGCCGCCTAGTAGGCTAGTTATCCAAACATCTTTTTAACTCAACTTACGGTACTTCTTGAAGCTGATTTTCTAGCATAGTCCAAACATCACTTGGCTCCGATAGATAGATGACATCTTGATCATCATGTTTAGACGTAAGACGTCGAGAAACTACAGGAAGACCTCAGTTAAGGAAAGCCATCATGGAAGAAAAGCCATCAGTTAGGTAAAGCCATCAGTTAAGTACAGCTTTCAGTTAAGTAGAGCCATTAATTAAGTAGAGTCATCAATTAAGCAGAGTCATCAATTAAGTAGAGAAATTAATAAAGTAGAGCAATCAGTTAAGTAGAGCCATCAATTAAACAGAACCATCAGTCCTTTCGGTCTGTTTTAGCAAAATCATTTGTAGTCTTTTTTCCTCCTGCTTTTAGATCCTTCAGTATGAACATATTAGTCCATAAAGTGACCCTCCCTTCTGATACGACTATAAATTAGAAGTGTCTTTTAGTCTTTATTCTTTTGGGAGCTTTTTTTCTTGGATTTAGTATCTCTGCGAGGAATATATGCTTTAGTAAAGCTTTTTCAGTAGTTATGATTGCAGTTCTCTTCGTTAATATATGCAAAATATTCATAGATATAGCCAAAGGTTAAGTTACATTTTTCTTCGAGGGAAGCAAAGGTCTTAAATAGAATCCTATGATCATTAGTCTTTTAGTCAATATAAAATTTATAGGTTATCATCGCTTTAAAGATCATTGCTATTTTGAAAAAAAAAAAAAATCTGTGTTACATTTAAAGCCAATAAGACTTTTTCACCAATGTTTAATTATTTTAAAGGTTTACAGTGTTTATAGTGCATGTTACCTGCCAGGGTATTGGTCGACGCTGCTGTTGTTTACATTCATAAAAACATCGGATGTCTCATTACATCTCAGCCTTAAACACTACTAACAGTGAAAGTTCATCATTCTGGGCTTCTTAAACAGCAGCTTAGAGATGTCATTTTGACAGACTCGTAGTTCAAAAGTGATGCATGATAATTCATCCGTTATGTAGCACAACACGAAGAGGATACAGGATAGTCCTGCTGCACTGTATACATCGACGATGCAAGATAACTTGACCACAAGGTACTGCGATACAACAAGCTCACTAAAGACTTCCCAACGGTTGGTGTCCCTCGAGTATTTTCAATCATAGCCCAAAATCGACTATAATTGAAGGTCTCTCAGTCATTCGTATCACAGATTATTTGGACAACAAAGTCCCATCGTAAGGCAGACTTATGTCTGCCTTGTTTTTCGCAGAAATATTCATAGCAAATATTCGCCAAGTATATTGATCTGTCGTTTGTTTGTTTACCCTTGAACGTCTAAATGCCTTTAATAAGAACTGCCAGGCTCTGCCATTATCTTTTTAGTGTTATGGTTAGACAGCAGCCGAGTTTGGTCGCGTTCTGATAAACAACATCAAAGAGAAAAAAATATTATTAGACCGTCTTTGTCTTTATAATTAGGTTCGCTGCTGAGACTAATGCTTACTCTGCTCTCTCTCGTGCAGAGTCCCACCAGGAACAGTCCTCTTGTGTGACCACATCTCGTTATTCCTCCCAGACTCACGACAGACGTCTCGCCCCTTCCCCTCAAACTCTTCCCACCCAACATAAACCTCTCGATTTCATGAATTCTTCTTCTATCTCAGTTCTTTTCCTTTCATCACGATTTATTTTGATATTTGCATTTAGCTGTGTACCTTTCCATCTCTTTAGCCTATTTTTTTTTACGTTCATACGTTACAAAACTGAACCCAAGCTTTCCCCCTCACATACTGAGATTATTTTAATTATTATTATTACTATTATAATTACTGTTGACACTACTTTCACCGTCATTATAATTATTAGTCGTAAGAATCTAAATTTCCACGGATTTACATTGTTATTCTTTTCTGCTTTCCATCCCCCTTCACCCTGGATATTTTTTTCTTGTTTGAAACTATCACGTTTTTGGTCAGCACGAGCTCTGGTATTTTTCTATATATTTTCCCAATAAAGTTAGGCGCTCGCTGGGCTTTGTCCTTTACCATCCCGTTTCTTTTTCCTTAAAAACTTCCCTGCGGATCGTTTTATTAAAATGGAGGTGATATATATATATATATATATATATATATATATATATATATATATATATATATATATATATATATATATATATATATGAGGAAGGGTTGGACGGCGTCGTGCTAGATCGGTATGGAGACAATTTTGGGGATTTGGTGTTCTGTTGGAGTGTGTGCAATGTAATATTTAGGAAAGGATTCAGGGGAATAGGTATCTGGACATGGAGTTTTGGAAGTGGGAAGTACAGTGCCTGCACTGAGTGGGAGGTACAGTGCCTGCACTGAGTGGGAGGTACAGTGCCTGCACTGAGTGGGAGGTACAGTGCCTGCACTGAGTGGGAGGTACAGTGCCTGCACTAAGTTGGGTGGGAAGTACAGTGCCTGCACTGAGTTGGGTGGGAAGTACAGTGTCTGCACTAAGTTGGGTGGGTAGTACAGTGTCTGCACTAAGTTGGGTGGGAAGTACAGTGTCTGCACTAAGTTGGGTGGGAAGTACAGTGTCTGCACTAAGTTGGGTGGGAAGTACAGTGCCTGCACTAAGTTGGGTGGGAAGTACAGTGTCTCCATAAAGTTGGGTGGGAGGTACAGTGTCCGCACTGAATGGGAAGTACAGGGTCTTCCCTAAGTTGGTTGGGAAGTACAGTGCCTGCACTAAGTTGGGTGGGTAGTACAGTGTCTGCACTAAGTTGGGTGGGAAGTACAGTGCCTGCACAAAGTTGGGTTGGAAGTACAGTGTCTGCACTAAGTTGGGTGGGAAGTACAGTGCCTGCACTAAGTTGGGTGGGAAGTACAGTGTTTGCACTAAGTTGGGTGGGAAGTACAGTGTCTGCACTAAGTTGGGTGGGAAGGACAGTGCCTGCACTAAGTTGGGTGGGAAGTACAGTGTCTGCACTAAGTTGGGTGGGAGGTACAGTGTCTGCACTGACTGGGAAGTACAGGGTCTTCCCTAAGTTGGGTGGGAAGTACAGTGTCTGCACTAAGTTGGGTGGGAAGTACAGTGCCTGCACTAAGTTGGGTGGGAAGTACAGTGCCTGCACTAAGTTGGGTGGGAAGTACAGTGTCTGCACTAAGGTGGGTGGGAAGTACAGTGTCTGCACTAAGTTGGGTGGGAAGTACAGTACCTGCACTAAGTTGGGTGGGAAGTACAGTGCCTGCACTAAGTTGGGTGGGGAGTGCAGTGTCTGCGCTAAGTTGGGTGGGAGGAACAGTGTCTGCACTAAGTTGGGTTGGAAGTACAGTGCCTGCACTAAGTTGGGTGGGAAGTACAGTGCCTGCACTAAGTTGGGTGGGAAGTACAGTGCCTGCGCTAAGTTGGTTGGGAAGTACAGTGCCTGCACTAAGTTGGGTGGGAAGTACAGTGCCTGCACTAAGTTGGGTGGGAAGTACAGTGTCTGCACTAAGTTGGGTGGGAAGTACAGTGTCTGCACTAAGTTGGGTTGGAAGTACAGTGTCTGCTCTAAGTTGGGTGGGAAGTACAGTGCCTACACTAAGTTGGATGGGAAGTACAGTGCCTGCACTAAGTTGGGTGGGAAGTACAGTGCCTGCACTAAGTTGGGTGGGAAGTACAGTGCCTGCACTAAGTTGGGTGGGAAGTACAGTGCCTGCACTAAGTTGGGTGGGAAGTACAGTGTCTGCACTAAGTTGGGTGGGAAGTACAGTGTCTGCACTAAGTTGGGTGGGAAGTACAGTGCTTGCACTAATTTGGGTGGGAAGTACAGTGCCTGCAATAAGTTGGGTGGGAAGTACAGTGCCTGCACTAAGTTGGGTGGGAAGTACAGTGCCTGCACTAAGTTGGGTGGGAAGTACAGTGCCTGCACTAAGTTGGGTGGGAAGTACAGTGCCTGCACTAAGTTGGGTGGGAAGTACAGTGTCTGCACTTAGTTGGGTGGGAGGTACAGTGTCTGCACTAAGTTGGGTGGGAAGTACAGTGTCTGCACTATGTTGGGTGGGAAGTACAGTGTCTGCACTAAGTTGGGTGGGAAGTACAGTGTCTGCACTAAGTTGGGTGGGAAGTACAGTGCCTGCACTAAGTTGGGTTGGAAGTACAGTGTCTGCACTAAGTTGGGTGGGAAGTACAGTGCCTACACTAAGTTGGATGGGAAGTACAGTGCCTGCATTAAGTTGGGTGGGAAGTACAGTGCCTGCACTAAGTTGGGTGGGAAGTACAGTGCCTGCACTAAGTTGGGTGGGAAGTACAGTGCCTGCACTAAGTTGGGTGGGAAGTACAGTGCCTGCACTAAGTTGGGTGGGAAGTACAGTGTCTGCACTTAGTTGGTTGGGAAGTACAGTGCCTGCACTAAGTTGGGTGGGAAGTACAGTGCCTGCACTAAGTTGGGTGGGAAGTACAGTGCCTGCACTAAGTTGGGTGGGAAGTACAGTGCCTGCACTAAGTTAGGTGGGAAGTACAGTGTCTGCACTTAGTTGGGTGGGAGGTACAGTGTCTGCACTAAGTTGGGCGGGAGGTACAGTGTCTGCACTAAGTTGGGTGGGAAGTACAGTGCTTGCACTAAGTTGGGTGGGAAGTACAGTGCCTGCACTAAGTTGTGTGGGAAGTACAGTGCCTGCACTAAGTTGGGTGGGAAGTACAGTGCCTGCACTAAGTTGGGTGGGAAGTACAGTGCCTGCACTAAGTTGGGTGGGAAATACAGTGCCTGCCCTAAGTTGGGTGGGAAGTACAGTGTCTGCACTAAGTTGGGTGGGAAGTACAGTGCCTGCACTAAGTTGGGTGGGAAGTACAGAGTCTGCACTAAGTTGGGTGGGAAGTACAGTGCCTGCACTAAGTTGGGTGGGAAGTACAGTGTCTGCACTAAGTTGGGTGGGAAGTACAGTGCCTGCACTAAGTTGGGTGGGAAGTACAGTGCCTGCACTAAGTTGGGTGGGAAGTACAGTGCCTGCAGTAAGTTGGGTGGGAAGTACAGTGTCTGCACTAAGTTGGGTGGGAAGTACAGTGCCTGCACTACGTTGGGTGGGAAGTACAGGGCCTGCACTAAGTTGGGTGGGAAATACAGTGCCTGCACTAAGTTGGGTGGGAGGTACAGTGTCTGCACTGACCGGGAAGTACAGTGCCTGCACTACGTTGGGTGGGAAGTACAGGGCCTGCACTAAGTTGGGTGGGAAATACAGTGCCTGCACTAAGTTGGGTGGGAGGTACAGTGTCTGCACTAAGTTGGGTGGGAAGTACAGTGCCTGCACTAAGTTGTGTGGGAAGTACAGTGCCTGCACTAAGTTGGGTGGGAAGTACAGTGTCTGCACTAAGTTGGGTGGGAAGTACAGTGTCTGCACTAAGTTGGGTAGGAAGTACAGTGTCTTCACTAAGTTGTGTGGGAAGTACAGTGCCTGCACTAAGTTGGGTGGGAAGTACAGTGTCTGCACTAAGTTGGGTGGGAAGTACAGTGCCTGCACTAAGTTGGGTGGGAAGTACAGTGTCTGCACTAAGTTGGGTGGGAAGTACAGTGCCTACACTAAGTTGGATGGGAAGTACAGTGCCTGCACTAATTTGGGTGGGAAGTACAATGCCTGCACTAAGTTGGGTGGGAAGTACAGTGCCTGCACTAAGTTGGGTGGGAAGTACAGTGCCTGCACTAAGTTGGGTGGGAAGTACAGTGCCTGCATTAAGTTGGGTCGGATGTACAGTGCCTGCACTAAGTTGGGTGGGAAGTACAGTGCCTGCACTAAGTTGAGTGGGAGGTACAGTGTCTGCACTAAGTTGGTGCGGAATATAATTTTTGTAACACATGTATACATCTTACAAGACGGTTACTGAATAAATGTTTTCTTCTTTGAGTCTTGCTTTCCAGGTCAGAAAAAGCCGGTATCTTAATAATTTTGATAAAATTTTCATTGCTAGACACATTAATTCTACCTAATAGATTTAAGATAGTCTCTCTATCTTTTTGTTGAATCAGTGATAATCATTACGACTTAGACTGGGTTTATACATTATATGGCTTTGAGGAGATGAGAATAAATCCGATATGGAAGCTTGTGGGGATGTGAGAAGAGAAGCTGGGCTGCAGTTGGTGGCCACTGACTCAGAAATGTCCCAGAAGTGGTTCCTGTGAATTATTCTTATTGAAAGCTTTGTAACCCAGTGATACAACACTGGACTTGCTCATTGAGAGGACCACGGTTCGACTCTCCAGCCATATATATATATATATATATATATATATATATATATATATATATATATATATATATATATATAATATATATATATATATATATATATATATATATATATATATATATATATATATATATATATATATATATATATATATATTATATATATATATATAAATATATATATATATATATATATATATATATATATATATATATATATATATATATATATATATATATATATATATATATATATATATACATATATATATATTTAAAATATATTTAAAATATAGGGAGGTATCACCTCTAGAACTGTCCTAGGGACCCTCATCCTCAGAGAAGAGAATAAACTTGCTTCAGGGAAAACTCAAGGTTGTCCCTGAAGCTGTTTGAGAATTTTCTCCTACCACCCCCTATATTTCAAGTATGTTTTATTTAAAGACAAAAATACATTGGCCAAACATTCACAAAAATACAACAGAAAGTAAAACAACATAGATAACTCAGAGCTATATCTCGAATACTTCGTCCAGCTCCCCTGGGGATGGTAATCTTTAGCTCTAGATCCTTTGCACTTCTGAGTATAAAAAACTCTTAAGTGCTGTTAATAACCTGCTACATATTCCATACACTTGCAACATTTGCCACATGGCTCCTCTCCCCACCTTGTCATATATCTTTTCTAAATCTATTAATACAAGAAACAGCTCCTTACCTTTACTTAAGTACTGTCCACTTACATGTCCACTTAAGTGCCACGGCCGCGGTGGCTGCACGTTTTCCGTTCGTGTGGCAGGCTGTTTTATTGTTTTTCTTGTATCTTTATATCCGTTGCAACCTAACCTAACGTAATGTAGAAATGGGTTGCAAACCCCTGTGTGAAAGTGTGACATAGTTATTAGGACGGATGAGGGCTGCTGTCCATTTCCTGAAGAGTGTTAGGTTACCCTGCGTCATGCCAGAAATCACTGTCTATCTGCATCACTAATATTCAACAACTCGTCCAAGTATCTTCTCCATCTATCCAGTACATCACCTCCATCTCCACATCTAACATCTTCCCTCTTTCGTTCTTAACTGCTAAGTCTATTTGCTCTCTGAGATTCCTCACATTACTGATATCGAAAACAATAACTTATTCTTAGAAAAAATAGCTTATAAAGACTCGTCCATTCTCTCACTGGCTCTCCTGTCGCACTCCTTCACTATTTTCTTTAACTCCTCTTCCTCTCCAGACAATCTGCCTTCACTCTATCATTTTGACATTGTCAAAACCTCTGTTGTACTATTTTCTTTTTCTCCCTCACCACCCTCTTAACTTTATCATTCCACCTCTTCCGACCTCCATCCACACAAGCCTCTGTTGTATATTCTAGCAATGCATTCTTAAACGTACCCAGACCTCCTCACCCACCACCTCATTCCCTGTACTTTCTCTAAGCCGCCTTTTCCCCACTAGTTGCTTATATCTTTCCGAAACTGTATTCTTATTTAATTTATTTCCAGTTCTCCTTTACAAGTTCCAGTTTCCTTGTATTCTATTTACCTCGTTGCCCTTACTACCACTAAATAATGTTCACATATTTGTCGCTCCTCTAAAAAATCATGTGCATCCAGAAGTCTATCTATAAATTCTATGTCTAACAATACATCGTCTGTCAAACTGCTGTCGTTGCGTTCCGTATCATATCTCTCATGTCTAACATCTTTTTCTTACTATGTATAACCTAATGCCAAATCTCTTTCACAACTCAGTTAATGGCCTCCCAGCTTCCACTTACTCCAGCACTCCAAGCTGACCTACTACACCATATACAACTCTTTCACCTACTTTAGTATTAAAGTCCCACGGAATAATAATTTTCTCATGTGGCTCAGAACTCCATAAACATTCACTTATCATCATCCAAAATCCTTTTCCCCTTCCTTCTCCCCAGGTGCATATATACCATAACCCACTTCTCACATTCTATCTTTACTCCAACTCGCATAATTCTTGAGTTTGTACATTTATTATCCCATTTTTCTTTCTATATTTGATCATTTAGTATTACTGCTACACCTCCCTTGGTTCTGATTCTCTCAGATACACCCGACTTAATCCCATTGATATTCTCCTACCTCCTTTTAGCCTTGTTTCACTTATAGTTTAAACATCCAGTTTCTTTTCACTCATAACATTAACAGTTAATTCTTTCTATCGTCTGTACTACACAAACATTTAAACACTTCCGCTTCAAAGAACTCTTCTTCAGAAGGGGCTACTAAAGTGGCTACTAGCCCCTTGTCCCTGGCATTTCAGTCGCCTTTTATGACACTCATAGCTTACGGGAACATGACTAACTTCTGCTGGGTAGCCAGTTGTGTGGTCTGGCTTGGTGAGTATAGTACTGTGTACTCTGACTTGCTGCTCGCATGGAGAATCAAAGGGAGCAGCTTCCAGACTCCTCTGACTTGATATAAAATGTCTGTAAATAATTTCTCTCGTCTGCGGATTGTTAAAAATTCTAAAAACTCTCGCTGGAGTGGAGATGAAATAACTCTTTCCACTTGCCGAGAGCCACTGATTCTGCGGGAAAGAACTCCAAGCTCTCGTTGTGTTCGCAGTTGTGTATAGTGTGGCATAGTGGGTAGAGAACTGTGTACAAGACAGAATCTGTCTTCTACACAGTTCTGTAGAGAACTGAGTACCTTGACGTGCGACAGTTGCTCTCAAGGGTAGTCAGCGTGCGGAAGCTTCCTCTGGCCGGAGATTAAATCTCTCCATGTGATTTTCGCTCTTCTGTGGCTTGCTATACGTATGTCTTGAAATTAAGCTAAATCCCCGAGTTTGGCAAAAACGTTCTTTTGCCGAATTAGCAGAATGAAAATTCGCTTTTGTCATAAATCGGCGGAAGTCAATCTGAACATAACGAAAACAAAAATCATTGATTAGGAGCAATATTAAATAATTTTAAAATGACCTATGCCATACATAGCAGAAATGTATAAAAAATTACGCTAGTTTAAGTTAGGTTAAGTTAGGTTTTTAAGTTAAGTCTGGTCCAAAAATAAAATATTTTATATTGCCAATTAAAAAAATCTATCAGTTTGTAAGACTTTTTTTTTTGGCAGAAGAAAACAGAGTAGGTGACTTTGTATGTGAGGGTGAGGACGGGCAGGGATTGTCCCGGTGGAGGCGAGAAAAAGGGGAAAATGGAGGAGGAAAGAAGTAGAGAGGACAAGAAGACAGCACAGAGAAAAGCGTCAGGAGGAAAGACAGGAAATATGGAGATGGTACTGTGAGGGAGGAAGAAGAGAGCGAGGAGAGAACAAGGGATATGCGATTGGAAGGAGGAAGAAGAGAGAAGTATGGTTAAGGTACTAAGAGTGAGGGAGAAGAGAAGAGGAAGAAGAAGAGGAGGAGGAGGAAGAGGAGGAGGTCGAGGAGAACTACACTAGCTTGCCTCCTGGTGGGTGGAAAACTTGGTCCTGTAACTGGAAGTCTCTAAAAAACGTTCACTCGAGGGTGGTTGCTTGCGGCCAGCCAGCCCTGGGGCTGCCCCTGGGGTTCTCCCTGGCTCTTCCCCTTGGGATCCCACCCCCGCTACACCACAATATTTTTCCCTTATTATCGCTGCGAGAGGCAAAAATAGGGGTAGAGAGCGGGAGGGAAGGACGGAGGGAGGGCCAGGGCGCGAGACTCCTGCATCTTCGTTAGCGATTATAATCCTGGCGGCCTCTTCTTGCAGGAAATGGAGCTTACCAACTAAGAGGGTAATGCTCTCTCCCGGGGCGTGCCAGTGTGAACCTTGGGGCGCCAGGGCGTGAGGGTGAGAGTGGCGTGGCAGGCGTGGCAGAGTGCGGAAGAGTGTTTGGCTTGGTGCGGGAGCAGAGTTGTGGGTATTTTCTCTGGGAGCCGCTACAGCACGAGGGGAGGGGGAATGGGTTCAGAGAGGGGCCGGGGTGCGGGTAGAGAGCGGAGGATTTGGGCAGAGGAAGTTGTGAGGTTCGAGAGGAGTGGGGAGAGCAGGGCAATAGTGGTGTAGGTAGAAGTCATTTTATTTATATGGAAGAGTTAAACTACAAGAAGGGAAGGGAAGCTCTAGTTTCTTGAATCCTCAAACTTTCACCGGCATAAAAGCACCTACTTCCCTTGAAGAGCGTCGGATCTAGCATCACCTGAACTACAGCTCTCGTGCTTTCATATTATCCCAAACATCAAGTGCATGTAAACAGACTTTTGACCCAAAAAAACAAAACATAGGTTTGCTGAGGAGAGCAGAGCACATACCTGCTGAGGGTTGTGGAGATCATCGCCCCTGCGACTCGGTGTTCAGTCAAATGACGTGAGGTTACTATGCCCAAGACTCGGTCTACTTGGTAAGAAGGAGAAGCAACACTAGGCATACACAGCAGACGCCACCTTCCAGGTGCTGTGTGGAGAGTCTCATCTCTAGCTACTCAAGAACATGTGTAGCAGCAGAAAGAGGTAACCACTGCAACAGTCATTGCACCACCTGTTGAAGACGTAGCCACTGCAGTAACCGTTGCAGCACCCTTAAGAAGTAGACAGAACAGTTGCAGCAGCAACCGCCACAGCAATAGTGGCCGCAACAGAAATCGAAAATTCAAAAAAAATTTGTACAGAAACTGAAGGAGCACACGGAGCAGTATGCAGCTGCTGCTAAGTCAGCTGAAGACCCAAAAATGCACTAACACTTGAGGTACAAACAGCTGGGGATACAATAGCTGGGATAAAACAACTGGTGGTACAACAGTTGGTGGTACAACAGCTGTTGGTACAATATCTGTGGGTACAACGCACGACTACAACCTTTCCTCACCAACCTATTCTTGCCCTGTCCCCACTTTCCTGCTCACCCACCTCCAGGGGTCTCTCCTATCCTGTTCTCTTCTGCTCAGTAAGGAAGAGGCGTGAAAACTGTCGCAACAAGCATCCACTTACAGAAACTAGTGAACGCCAGGAAAGAAAGATAACATCCGCTGGGCAGAAGTGCGCAGCACCATCTTCATCATTATTATTTCTGGACTCCCAGTGTTGCATAAGTAATGGCAGGATGGCCCGAAACTCTCTGTATACGTTGGCCTTTCTGTATGCACGACCACATGTCACCTATCCCAGTACAAACACTGTAACCCGTGGTAATAAATTTTTGTCCTTGTCTATGTGAACCATCCTTTGTGATGGAATATAACAGGAAAACATGGCTAGCTTTTGTTCCCTCTGTTGAACTATCGTTTGAAGTAGGTTAGCAGCCCACTGATAATGTATCCAAATTTCCATAAAAAAATGGGGGCTTCAGGAATCACCATGGGGCAACTCTTCCAAATGACGATAGGCAGGCGTAGAATCATCTTCTCAGAAAGAGAGAATGCTACCAAATGTGCAGTACGAAGATTATTGTAGTTATAGGGAAGAGGTAGTCCATAGGGGTGAAACAAAGCCTATAATATAGAGAGAAGATATTTAGCTGACACGCCACTGATTGGGAAGTATGGAATGCAATTAAAACAGATGACGGTCACCAGCCCCTGGGGCCGAGGTTATCATATATTGGATAATTGAAGCGCATACCAAAGTCAACCCGTAAACTTTGTCCTATATACTGAGCTGATAACATTTATCTGGAAATATTCCTATGGACGGAAACCATCATAATTCTCATCCCTATGGAAAGAAGCCGCCATCATTCTCATCCCTATGGAAGGAAGCCACCATCATTCTCATTCCTATGGAAAGAAGCCGTCATCATTCTCATTCCTATGGAAAGAAGCCACCATCATTCTCATCCCTATGGAAGGAAGCCACCATCATTCTCATCCCTATGGAAGGAAGCCACCATCATTCTCATCCCTATGGAAGGAAGCCACCATCATCATTCCTAAAGGTAGATAAACAATAACAGTCAGACCTACTATAGTGATATTAAACTGGTGTAAAATGCTAGGATTTGCCCATCAAGTAGATTCCAGATACCGTGGGTACCTTGATGCTAATGAAGGGATCTGGATACAGGGAATTCGATCTTATTTTCCCTTAGATCAAGCATGATTATCTTCGAGTCCTCAGGTACTGTACAACTCTCAGGGGAATACTACTGCAAGTGTTACTACTACTACTAATAATAATAATGAAAATACATAGCAGGTTGGAAAGATTGCAGTTCTTTAGAACTCTGACGTACAGTCAACGTTTCTTGACCAAAAGTCAGATCATGCTGGGAGGTGTTTCAGTGTTGTGTATATAATGTGTAAGATACAGAATTATTTTATGGCAGGTGCGAGCACTGAACACTGGTCACGTGTCAGCATATGTTTAAGTAACACTTGTTGCTACTAACAGTGTTCAACTTTAAGTAACACTTGTTGCTACTAACAGTGTTCAACTTTAAGTAACATTTGCTGCTACTAACAGTGTTCAACTTTAAGTAACACTTGTTGCTACTAACAGTGTTCAACTTTAAGTAACATTTGCTGCTACTAACAGTGTTCAACTTTAAGTACCACTTGTTGCTACTAACAGTGTTCAGCTTTAAGTAACACTTGTTGCTACTAACAGTGTTCAACTTTAAGTAACATTTGCTGCTACTAACAGTGTTCAACTTTAAGTAACACTTACTGCTACTAATAGTGTTCAGCTTTAAGTAACACTTGCTGCTACTAACAGTGTTCAGCTTTAAGTAACACTTGTTGCTACTAACAGTGTTCAACTTTAAGTAACACTTGCTGCTACTAATAGTGTTCAGCTTTAAGTAACACTTGCTGCTACTAACAGTGTTCAGCTTTAAGTAACACTTGTTGCTACTAACAGTGTTCAACTTTAAGTAACACTTGTTGCTACTAACAGTGTTCAACTTTAAGTAACACTTGTTGCTACTAACAGTGTTCAACTTTAAGTAACACTTGCTGCTACTAACACAGTGTTCAAGTTGACGTTGTAAGGCGTCTTTGACAGAGTTCAGTGCATACTTTGATAAGTTATTTGTTGTTATGTTAAAAGCGATTTATTAATTAGGATTGATGTAAAGACTACACCAGCGAGCAATATGTGTGTGTGTGTGTGTGTGTGTGTGTGTGTGTGTGTGTGTGTGTGTGTGTGTGTGTGTGTGTGTGTGTGTGTGTGTCTACAAAAGGCTGACTAAAACAAATTTCAAAGGTTTTTTAATTATTTTTTTTGCTCCGTTATTTTTACTTTCTGCGGCCGCTCATCTTCTGGTGGCAACTTTAGTGCTGGGTGATACAGCTGGAGTGGCCGCCACTCCGGGTGACACAGCTGGAGCGGCCGCCACTCCGGGTGACACAGCTGGAGTGGCCGCCACTCCGGGTGACACAGCTGGAGCGGCCGCCACTCCGGGTGACACAGCTGGAGCGGCTGCCACTCCGGGTGATACAGCTGGAGCGGCTGCCACTCAGGGTGATACAGCTGGAGCGGCCGCCACTCCGGGTGACACAGCTGGAGCGGCTGCCACTCCGGGTGATACAGCTGGAGCGGCTGCCACTCAGGGTGATACAGCTGGAGCGGCCGCCACTCTGGGTGACACAGCTGGAGCGGCTGCCACTCCGGGTGATACAGCTGGAGCGGCTGCCACTCAGGGTGATACAGCTGGAGCGGCCGCCACTCCGGGTGACACAGCTGGAGCGGCTGCCACTCCGGGTGATACAGCTGGAGCGGCTGCCACTCAGGGTGATACAGCTGGAGCGGCCGCCACTCAGGGTGATACAGCTGGAGCGGCTGCCACTCCGGGTGATACAGCTGGAGCGGCTGCCACTCAGGGTGATACAGCTGGAGCGGCCGATACACTGGAGCGGCCGCCACTCAGGGTGATATAGCTGGAGCGGCCGCCGCTCAGGGTGATACAGCTGGAGCGGCCGCCACTCAGGGTGACACAGCTTGGGCAGCCACCACTCGCGCCATCTGCAAAACTACCATTGCAATATGTGTATAAACCGGTGATCGGCGCAGAATCTCCCACCACCTTGCATCCCGAGATCAATAAACGAAATACGCAAAATCGTACAACATACGGAGAAATTCTCTATGTCATGCAGCAGACATGCACATGCGCCGCCCTGGCGTATGAAATGGTGACTTCTAGTCCGTAAATTGAGGGATTAATCGTTTCCGCGAGTTTCTATGACTGTGTGAGATGTGTGTCTGTCCGCCATCTTTTCTTGGATTCCATGACGATTGTGATCGGTGAGGCCAACGAGGCTGCCTGAGGTACAATGACGCCCGCCGCTGTGCCATCGGCCGCGCCCGACGCCCCCCGGCTGTTGCTGCCGCCCGCCACCTCGCCGCCACCGCCCTGCCACCCACACCAGCAACCCGCACTGCACAAACGACAAGGAAAGTCATGAAGAAGGTGAGCCGAGGCAGGAGAAGCCACGGCTGGCGAGTGATGGGAGCGCCTGTAGCGCCGCCCTCGGTCACAGTCGTAACCATGATTGGGAGAGCGGAGAGAGAGGGATGTGTCACTCTCCCTCACTCCCCCCCCCCTGAACCACTCTCCCTAACTCTCCCAACCCCCCACCACTCTCCCCAACACACCCCCAACTCTCCTCCCCCCACACCGCCAACTGGCCACACTCACACTAAAAGATCAATGCCTCACTTTTGGATCCCAGAATTCCTGTACGTGCAGGTGATTTACCCTGCTTACCTTCTTCTAATTACCTATTTGTAACTGGAGCAGCAGAGTTATGCTCGTGGTGTTCCCTCTTTAGTGTTTCAGCTTCTAATTTTGCCCTCTCTACCTCTTCTATTCCATTCCATTGTTCTACAATTCTCTGAATATTAAAAAAAGGTATTTCTTTCACAAAGCTTCGTTCTCAGTTTACCAGTGTGTGTGTGTGTGTGTGTGTGTGTGTGTGTGTGTGTGTGTGTGTGTGTGTGTGTGTGTGTGTGTGTGTGTGTGTGTTGTGTGTGTGTGTGTGTGTACTCACCTAGTTGTACTCACCTAGTTGAGGTTGCGGGGGTCGAGTCCGAGCTCCTGGCCCCCGCCTCTTCACTGATCGCTACTAGGTCATTCTCCCTGAGCCGTGAGCTTTATCATACCTCTGCTTAAAGCTATGTATGGATCCTGCCTCCACTACATCGCTTCCCAAACTATTCCACTTACTGACTACTCTGTGGCTGAAGAAATACTTCCTAACACCCCTGTGAATCATCTGTGTCTTCAGCTTCCAACTGTGTCCCCTTGTTACTGTGTCCAATCTCTGGAACATCCTGTCTTTGTCCACCTTGTCAATTCCTCTCAGTATTTTGTATGTCGTTATCATGTCCCCCCTATCTCTCCTGTCCTCCAGTGTCGTCAGGTTGATTTCCCTTAACCTCTCCTCGTAGGACATACCTCTTAGCTCTGGGACTAGTCTTGTTGCAAACCTTTGCACTTTCTCTAGTTTCTTCACGTGCTTGGCTAGGTGTGGGTTCCAAACTGGTGCCGCATACTCCAATATGGGCCTAACGTACATGGTGTACAGGGTCCTGAATGATTCCTTATTAAGATGTCGGAATGCTGTTCTGAGGTTTGCCAGGCGCCCATATGCTGCAGCAGTTATTTGGTTGATGTGCGCTTCAGGAGATGTGCCTGGTGTTATACTCACCCCAAGATCTTTTTCCTTGAGTGAGGTTTGTAGTCTCTGGCCCCCTAGACTGTACTCCGTCTGCGGTCTTCTTTGCCCTTCCCCAATCTTCATGACTTTGCACTTGGTGGGATTGAACTCCAGGAGCCAATTGCTGGACCAGGTCTGCAGCCTGTCCAGATCCCTTTGTAGTTCTGCCTGGTCTTCGATCGAGTGAATTCTTCTCATCAACTTCACGTCATCTGCAAACAGGGACACCTCAGAGTCTATTCCTTCCGTCATGTCGTTCACAAATACCAGAAACAGCACTGGTCCTAGGACTGACCCCTGCGGGACCCCGCTGGTCACAGGTGCCCACTCTGACACCTCGCCACGTACCATGACTCGCTGCTGTCTTCCTGACAAGTATTCCCTGATCCATTGTAGTGCCTTCCCTGTTATCCCTGCTTGGTCCTCCAGTTTTTGCACCAATCTCTTGTGTGGAACTGTGTCAAACGCCTTCTTACAGTCCAAGAAAATGCAATCCACCCACCCCTCTCTCTCTTGTCTTACTGCTGTCACCATGTCATAGAACTCCAGTAGGTTTGTGACACAGGATTTCCCGTCCCTGAAACCATGTTGGCTGCTGTTGATGAGATCGTTCCTTTCTAGGTGTTCCACCACTCTTCTCCTGATAATCTTCTCCATGATTTTGCATACTATACATGTCAGTGACACTGGTCTGTAGTTTAATGCTTCATGTCTGTCTCCTTTTTTAAAGATTGGGACTACATTTGCTGTCTTCCATGCCTCAGGCAATCTCCCTGTTTGTGTGTGTGTGTGTGTGTGTGTGTACTCACCTATATGTGGTTGCTGGGATCAAGTCACAGCTCCTGGCGCAGCTTCTTCACTGGTTGCTACTAGGTTCATCCTCTCCCTGCTCCAAGAGCCTTGTCGTACCTCTCCTTAAAGCTATGTATGGATCCTGCCTCTACTACTTCACTCTCCAGATTGCTTCACATCCTGACAACTCTGAGATTGAAGAAATACTTCCTAACATCCTTACGACTCATCTGAATTTTCACCTTCCAGTTGTGTCCTCCTGTTCCTGTGTCCCATCTCCGAAACATTCTGTCCCTCCTGGTCACCTTGTCAATTCCTTTCAATATTTTGTACGTCGTGATCATGACCTGTCCCTACTGTCCTCCAGTGTCGTCAGGTTGATTTCAAATTCAAATTCAAATGTTTATTTTTCTGTATAAATTACAACGTGTGGTTTACATATAAAATAATTATAAAATAAAATACTTATTACAAAGATGGCCACTAGTATGTCTAGGTATGCCTAGGTATGCCTAGGCATTTCCTTTAATCTCTCCTCGTAGGACATATTCCTTAGCTCCGAGACTATTCTTGGTGCAAAGTTTTGCACTATCTCTAATTGCATGACGTGCTTGACCAGTTGTGGGCTCCATATTGGTGCTGCTGCTCCAAGTTGGGCCTGATGTACACGATGTACAGAGTCTTGAATGATTCCTTAGATGTCAGAACGCCAGGCGATTTTGGGAGATATTAAGTGTTTAAGGAATTTTGAACCAAGTGAGAGAGTAATTGGGGTAGGGGGCCTGAATGCCAAGGTGGGAGGTAAGTTTGGGGTGCCAGGAATAAATGATAATGGGGGCCTTTGATTGAACTTTGTATAGAGAGAGGTTTGGTAATAAGTAATACATATATTGTTAGGTAAGACACATATGCAACAGTTAGGTATCTTTATTTCGAAACGTTTCGCCTACACAGTAGGCTTCTTCAGTCGAGTACAGAAGCCTCCTGTGTCGGCGAAACGTTTCTAAATAAAGATACCTAACTGTTGCAGAGCTGTCTTACCTCACAACCTGTCGGGAGTTTATACCATTTTAATGTTCAATACATATATTAAGAAAAAGAAACGAGATATGATATAGGGTGTAATGACAGTAGTTTGTTGGATTACATATTGGTTTCAGGTGATGGGTAGAATTGAAGATGTGCATGTTTATAGAGGGGCAACAGATATATCAGATAATTTTTTATTTGTAGCTACAATGACTGTAAAAGAGTTGGAGGTATTTATGAAGATGGTGGAATATTTTGAGGAACTTTGAAATGTTGATGAAGATTGGAAAGCTGTGAATTCGTGCACTGACCAGGGAAGTATGACATCTTGTAGGAGTGAGGAAGAGCCAGTTGTGAGTACTGGGGAAGTCCATGAGGATGTGGGTAGAATGAAAGGGGGCAAAGCAGCGGGGATTGATGGGATCATATAAGAAATGTTAAAAGCAGGTGGGTTTATACTTCTGTAATAGTTGGTGCTTTTATTTAATAAATGTATGAAAAGGGGAAGGTACCTCGGGACTGGCAGAAAGAATGCATACTTCCTTTGTATTAAAGAAAAAAAAAAGAGCGTAAGAGTTATAGCATAATAAGCCTTTTGAGTATACCTGGTAAGATGTATGGTAGAGTTATTATTAAAATAATCAAGAGTAATACACAAATAACCCGCACATAAAAGAGAGAAGCTTACGACGACGTTTCGGTCCGACTTGGACCATTGACAAAGTCACACAAGTTTATTGTGTGACTTTGTCAATGGTCCAAGTTGGACCGAAACGTCGTCGTAGGCTTCTCTCTTTTATGTGCGGGTTATTTGTGTATCGTTCCAGTCACGGTATTGTGCCTTTTTTGTTAATCAAGAGTAAAATGAAGAGCAGGATAGGAAATGAACAAAGAGGCTTTAAGAAGGCTAAGGGATGTGTAGACCAAGTGTTCAGAGTGAAGCATATAGATGAACAGTATTTAGATAAGTGTAGAGAGGTATTCATTGCATTTATGGATTTGGAAAAGGCATATGATAGGGTGGATAGGGAAGCAATGTGGCAGAAGTTTAAAGTGTATGGAATATGTGATAGGTTACTGAAAGCAGTTAAGAGTTTTTACGAGAATAGTGAGGCCCAGGTTAGAATATTTAGTAGAGAGGGAGATTATTTCCCAGTGAAAGTAGGCCTTAGACAGGAATGCCTGAAGTGTCCATGGTTGTTCAATATATTTATAGATGGGGATGTAAGAGACGTGAATGCTTGGGTGTTAGGAAGAGGTATGGGATTATAAGATAAAGAATCAAACACAAAGTGGGAGTTGTCACAGATGCTTATTACTAATGACAGTGTGCTTTTAGGAGATTCTGAAGAGAAATTGCAGAGGCTGGTGGACGAATTTGGGAGGGTATGTAAAAGAAGGAAATTAAAAGTGCATATAGGATAGAGCAAAGTGATGAGGATAAAAAAAATCTAGGTAATGAAAGATTGGATATCAGATTGGAGGGAGAGAGTATGGAAGAAGTGAATGTGTTCAGATATTTGGGAGTGGAATTGTCAGCAGATGGGTCTATGAACGACGAGGTAAACCATTGAGTTTTGCACAAAGGGGTCTGTGGAGACAAAGAACGTTATCTATGGAAGCAAAGAAGGGAATGCATGAGACTATAGTTCTACCAATGCTCTTATATGAGTGTGAAGCATAGGTGGTGAGTGTTGCAACAAGAAGGCTGGAGGCAGTGGACATGTCGTGTCTGAGGGCAATGTATGGTGTTAACATTATGCAGAGAATCCATAGCTTGGAGATGAGAAGGTGCGGGGTTACTAATGGTATTATGCAGAGACCTGAGGGTTGTTGAGGTGATTCAAACATTTAGAGAGGATGGAACAAAGTAGATTGACTTGGAGGGCGTATCAATCTGTAGTGGAAGGTGAGGTAGGGGTCTTCCTAGGAAAGGTTGAAAGGAGGGCATAAAGGAAATTCTGTGTGCGATATATATATATATATATATATATATATATATATATATATATATATATATATATATATATATATATATATATATATATATATATATATATATATATATATATATATATATATATATATATATGCAAGGAATTCGCGAGAGCATGCGAAATATACACAAACACTGATCTCTGGCTGAAGGAGACTCGAACCTACGAACCTTAGGACAAGGTACGCAGTGCTTTACCAATCTACCCACACTGGACCAATACCTTGGCGTGTAGCATGCGCTACACGTTTTGATCCAAGGCAGCCAGCTTTCAGGGAGAAGGCTTACAGCTTTTCATCTCATCCCCTGCATGCATCAGCCTTACTAGAGATTTGAACAATGCAAGGAATTCGTATATATATATATATATGTATATATACATATATATATATATATATATATATATATATATATATATATATATATATATATATACATATATATACATACATATATATATATATATATATATATATATATATATATATATATATATATATATATATATATATATATATATATATATATATATATATATATATATATATATATATATATATATAATATATATATATATATATATATATGTATCCTCCTTTGGATCATATCTTACACTAACCAGCACATAGAAGAGAGGACCTTACGACGACGTTTCGGTCCAAATCGGACCAAAACATCGTCGTAATTTCCTCTCTCCTATGTGCGGGTTACCGGTGTATTGTTCCAGTCACGGTATTGTGCCCTTTAATTCTTCATTATCTGCCGTTCCCTAAACATTGTATGACTCCGGTGGGTTAATTTCCTTTAATAGGGAAGCGGTGAACTGTTCTAGTAAGCTGTCAGTTTCGACTTTGTAACAAATTATCTTTCTAAGATATGATCTTTTTGAGATATTAACTTTATTTTGAAGCAGATAACTTGACCTCATTGGCCCTAAAGCACCTGTCTTAGATTACTGTGTTAATTAGGAGTCAGGTGAGTAAGGAGAGGTGAGAGGGAAGAAGGCACGAGAGAGAGAGAGAGAGAGAGAGAGAGAGAGAGAGAGAGAGAGAGAGAGAGAGAGAGAGAGAGAGAGAGAGAGAGAGAGAGAGAGAGAGAGAGAGAGAGAGAGAGAGAGAGAGAGAGAGAGTGAGAGGGGGAGAAAAAGAGGTGAGAGAGCAGGTGAGACACCCACTCCTCCACCCTATGTCTTGTGTATATTCGTTGCTGCTCTCTCTGGGAGAGGCACAATCCGAAGCTTCTCCCTATCACTCCCACTTTTCCTCTCCATCTCTCTTTATCTCCCATTATTTTCCTCTTGCTGTCACTCATTTTCTCTACCTCCCCCTCCCTCTCATTCACTCCCGCTCTCACTCTCTTCCACTCGCATCCCTTCTCGCACTTACTCTCTACAGCTCAACTCAGGGAGAAGGAAGCTGAAGTAGGAAGATAGAGTTTACAGAGAAAGACTAGAAAAACGAGGAGAAACAATAAAAGGCTAAGCAAATCGCACAACTTTTACACTGTGTTAGCAAGACACAAAATACATCAGGCAGAAATCTAAGCAATTGCCTAGAAGCCATTTCTTTTCTACTTATCCGAGGCTATTGGTCCCCAAAATTGGCACTAGACGCTTCGTGTTGGCTGGAACAAAATACGAATAACCTGCCCTAAAGTGACTGAAACCTTGAATGACGTTTTGGTCCGACTTGGCCCAGTTAGCAAGTCACACACAGGCTTGTTGATGGTCAAAATCGGATTGAAAATCTTCGTAAGATTTGATCAATTCTTATATCTCGTGAGAATTGGTAAACACCAGGACATTTCACGGGAAACATTTCGGTCCTGAAACCTCAGTGCTTCCAACACACTGTCCTGGTGTCTGCGGTCTGTCTTTTTCCCAGAAACCTGTAGTTGTCACGTAACACTTTTACCCATTGATAAAATTCTCTGCTGAGCGAAACGTCGTGACGTTGAAAGGTCATAAACAGCATATTGTGTCGTATTCAAATATTTGCTGGTATGTAATATCGTTGATATATTACGCTAACAGCACTGGAGCTCCAGGTTAGTAGTGTGAAGAGTCTCACAGTGAGCACCAGCAGTCTGGCCATGGTGAGCACCAGCAGTCTGGCCATGGTGAGCACCAGCAGTCTGGCCATGGTGAGCACCAGCAGTCTGGCCATGGTGAGCACCAGCAGTCTGGCCATGGTGAGCACCAGCAGTCTGGCCATGGTGAGCACCAGCAGTCTGGCCATGGTGAGCACCAACACAGCCATGGTGAAGACTTCTGTCCAGTAATGATAATGAGGAGAGAGAGAGAGAGAGAGAGAGAGAGAGAGAGAGAGAGAGAGAGAGAGAGAGAGAGAGAGAGAGAGAGAAATAGAAAATTTGATGAGAAGGAGGAAGAGAAGGAGAAGAAAGAGAAATGTGAATAATGGGAAAAGGACGAAATAATGGAGGAAAAGAAAAAGGAATGAAAAGGGCAAAGTAGGAAACGAAGAATAAGAGGGAGGGAGAGAGGGAGAAAATGGGTAAAGAGGGAAGGGATGAAAAGATGAAGAAAGAAAGCAAACTAAATAGGAAAGATTACATGTGGCAGAGTGGGGAAGGAGGGGAAGTAAGGGAGGGGAAGGGGAGGGGGTAAGGTGGGAGGGGAAGTAAGGGAGGGAGAAGGGGAAAAGGGAAGGCAGGAGAGGAAGAAGGGAAGGTGGGAGGTGAAACAAGGGATAGGGAGGGGAGAAGGGAAGGTGGGAGGGGAAGCAAGGGATGGAGAGGGGGAAGGTGGGAGGGTAAAGCTAGGGATGGGAAGGGGGAGCGTAAGGGATGGGGAAGGGAAAAGTGGGAGGGGGAAGCAATGGATGTGGAGGGGGATGGTGGGAGGGGAAGCGGCGACAACACGCTTATAACTATCTCAAACTTTGCGATGTTATGATACAAGAGTGTGGTGGTGGTGGTGGTGGTGGTGGTGGTGTTGGCTTTGGTGGTAGTGGTGGTGGTGGTGGTGGTGGTGGTTGTGGTGGTGTTGGCTTTGGTGGTGGTGGTGGTGGTGGTGGTGGTGATGGTGGTGGTGATGGTGGTGGTGGTGGTGATGGTGGTGGTGATGATGGTGGTGATGGTGGTGATGGTGGTGGTGGTGGTGGTGGTGATGGCTTTGGTGGTGGTGGTGGTGGTGGTGGTGTTGGTGATGGTGGTGGTGGTGGTGGTGGTGATGGTGGTGGTGGTGGCGGTGGTGTTGGCTTTGGTGGTGGTGGTGGTGGTGGTGGTGGTGGTGGTGGTGGTGGTGGTGGTGTTGGCTTTGGTGGTAGTGGTGGTGGTGGTGGTGGTGGTGGTGGTGTTGGCTTTGGTGGTAGTGGTGGTGGTGGTGGTGGTGGCGGTGGTGTTGGCTTTGGTGGTGGTGGTGGTGGTGGTGGTGGTGGTGGTGGTGGTGGTGGTGGTGTTGGTGTTGGTGGTGGTGGTGGTGGTGGTGGTGGTGGTGGTGGTGGTGATGGCGGCAGCGCCGTTGTAGTAATGGAAATAGTGGTGATAGTGCTGGTGATCTGAGTATAGTTAAACATTACAGGTGAGGTTAAAGTCCCTACAGCAGCTTGACAAGGGAGCCCTCAGGAATACACCATTAACGTTGCACTTATTACCGACGACCACAAACCTCAGTGATGGCTCCCCTCACCCAGGCGAGGAACGAGTGTGACCCTTATAGGCACTCTCATAGTGTGTCTACCTCTTGGCGCCTCAATGTCTTGAAAGACTGAAGTGACAAGGATCCTCAAGGAGCCATAACGACCCTCCTATCACCTGGGCTTTCTGTCGCTGCATCTCCAGAAGCAAAGAAAGGGTCGGCAGCGCGTCACTTCCCCCACAGTAAGGAAGCCGGGAACACCCACAACCCGAACCCCACCCACCCACCCAGCCGTCAACCAGCCCGCAGACCACAACGAACCCACCTCATTGGTGAGTCCGAAGGGCTTGAACCGCGAGGACTCGAGCGGCGAGAAGAAGACCCAGCCAATGGCAGAGTCAGAGGAATGTAGGAGAGAAAATGTGGAGGATGTTGTTTCACGTGTCCCCAGCCAATCCCAGCACTGACACAATTACTCCTTCGGAATATCAAGCGGACGCAGAGACCTCGTCAGGAAAAAGTTTGGAAATTAAAAAAAAATGTGTGTGCGAGAAACAGATGAAGTGAGAACGAAGAAGTGTAAGAGAGAGAGAAAGAGAGAGAGAGAGAGAGAGAGAGAGAGAGAGAGAGAGAGAGAGAGAGAGAGAGAGAGAGAGAGAGAGAGAGAGAGAGAGAGAGAGAGATATTTAGAGGGTAGGGAGGGAGGGAAGAAGGCAGGCAAAGGATGGGGAAATGAGTGAGAAGAGAGTTCGAGACAGATGGTTCACATCCAGTATCCTCTCTTACCTTACCAACATCGTACTCAGATTCCCAATATCCCCCTCCCCCACAAACTCTCCCTAAGTGCCCAATCCCCACTTCCCTCCCCGAGCTCCCTTAAGGTGCAGGCAGAGAATTCTTTAATGTTTCTTGTGTAGCAGATGTACTAGAGAGGTCTGGCGGCGTCACCTTATTGGCTCTTACAGTGGCAACAAGCATAACGATCTCCGCTGACTGGACTTTTTATCCTATTTACATCCTCTGTCCACTCTCCTGCGCTTTAAATAATCATTCACAATTAGTATTACCTCTGAAAGAATAATCGAAGCCTCAGACCCCATCAAACCCGTATAATAATGGACCGCAAGTCTCCCAAAACATAGAATCTGGAGATCATATGGAAATGAAGACGTCTGTATCTGGGTCCTTCGCCTGCGTCGCCGGCAGCAGGGCAACACCGCTACCAGCCGTACGATGATCCTCCGATGGGCTACTCAGTGACATTCTTTGTCTTCTACTTTACATATGGAAGCAGACAACATTTTCTATTTTACATAAGGAAAAAATCACAGAAATGTGCAACAGGCGTTAGCGGCTTACTTCATGCAGTGTACAACAAATTCTGAGTGGCGAGAAGTGGCAGTAGCTGCTGGTGATGCTGCTGCTACTGCTGCTGTTGTTGTTGGTGTTTATGCTGCTGCTGTTGTTACTGCTGTTGCTGCTGCTGTTGTTTCTACTGCAGTTTTTGCTACTGTAGTTGCTGCTGCTGCTACTGTTGTTGCTGCTCCTGCTGCTGCTATTGTTGTTGTTGCTGCTGTTGCTGCTGTTATTGTTGTTATTGCTGCTGCTGTTATTATTATTGCCGCTGCTGCCGTTGCGCTGTTGCTGCTGCTGCTGCTGCTGTTGCTGCTGCTGTTGCGCTGTTACTGCTGCTACTGTTGCTGCTGTTGTTGTTGCTGTTGTTGTTGCTGTTGCTACTGGTGTTGTTGTTGCTGCTGCTGCTGCTGCAGATCTGCCCTTTACAGACACCTTTATCGGCGTCCATTTTTCCCCTTAAGTGCATTCACCCCAAAATAACATCTTTATAATGTGCAAGTTGCAACTGACTGGACAAGATACATGTAACGTCGAAGATGATGCCTTCAACTGATCACAACTGCAGTGTTCTACAGCACCTCTACTGTGTTCTGAAGCACATCCCCAACACTGCAGCCTACAGGTACAGCCACTCTACTGTGTTTGAAGCATCCCAACACTGCAGCAAATGTTACGTGTTCTGCAGCATAGTATCAGTGCCTACAATAATATACTGAAAGTATATTGGTAGTGGATTGTTATGGAGGGGTGTGGGGAGGTGTTACACGGTGGTGGGGGAGGTTTTACACGGTGGTGGGGGAGGTGTTACACGGTGGTGGGGGAGGTGTTACACGGTGGTGGGGGAGGTGTTACACGTTGGTAGGAAGGTGTTACACTCTGGTGGGAAAGTGTTACACGGTGGTGGGGGAGGTGTTACACGGTGGTGGGGGAGGTGTTACACGGTGGTGGGGGAGGTGTTACACGGTGGTGGGAGAGGTGTTACACGGTGGTGGGGGAGGTGTTACACGGTGGTGGGGGAGGTGTTACACGGTGGTGGGGGAGGTGTTACCGGGTGGGGGGGGAGGTGTTACGCGGTGGTGGGGGAGGTGTTACACGGTGGTGGGGGAGGTGTTACACGGTGGTGGGAGAGGTGTTACGCGGTGGTGGGGGAGGTGTTACACGGTGGTGGGGGAGGTGTTACACGGTGGTGGGGAGGTGTTACACGTTGGTAGGAAGGTGTTACACTCTAGTGGGGAGGTGTTACACGTTGATGGGGAGGTGTTACACGCCGATGAGGGTGTTACACGGTGGTGGGGGAGGTGTTACACGGTGGTGGGGGAGGTGTTACACGGTGGTGGGGAGGTTTTACACGCTGGTGGGGGTGTTACACGCCGGATTGTGTTGTCGGTCGTGCCACCACGTGGGGGTACTAAGTTCTTAGTGGCCCTTACAGTGATAGTGGTGCACAGGATGGATTGAACCCTACATCTGCGGTCTTGGATATAAAAAAAAGATGGGGAGTGGAGGTGTGTGATGACTCGGGTCATGTATAAGCATTTTTTCTCGAGACTGCAATAAGAAATACATGTACGAAACTTGATGGAACTTGTTGATCAGGTGAGTGAGCACAAGATGGACAGAGACAGGATGTTCCAGAGATGGGACACAGCAACAAGGGGTCATAGTTGGAAGTTGAAGACTCAGATGAATCACAGAGACGTTAGGAAGTATTTCTTCAGTCACAGAGTTGTCAGGAAGTGGAATAGTCTGGGAAGTGATGTAGTGGAGGCAGGATCCATACATAGCTTTAAGAAGAGGTATGATAAAGCTCATGGAGCAGGTACAATGACTCAGTAGCGACCAGTGAAGAGGGGGGCCGGGAGCTATGATTCGACCCCTGCAACCACAACTAGGTGAGTACAAGTACGCATGCAGCAGAAACGACCAAGGCAGCGCCTGCATAATATACATGAATGCTCAAGGCCACATGAACTGCAAAGAGGCCCAACAAATTATCAGCGAACTTGAACTGAGGAAGCAATGGTATCTGGAAGCATCGCTGACCCCCAGTTCCTAATACGACAGAACAAAAAGCAGTAAGCTACGTCTCCACTACCCTGGAACGCATGATCGTAGACCATGCACTGCTCCGCCGACATCATAACCCGGCCATCAGGTGACTTCACTTCAGCTCAGCTTCGACCTGACCTGACGTTGCTTGTACCTCATTTGGTTCTTCCCTCGTATGCGTCTTGGCTTTATTTATTATAACTTACACCATATAGAATAAGACGGAACAATACCGTGAGTGGAACTACACTAATATTCTTTGTATCATAGGCATGAATGAAGTCCCAGGACCATAACACGTCTTAGTAATATATTCTTTGGCTTTACATTTTATACGTGTGATCAAAGCAACATATACAGGTCACAATAATTAATTCCAAACAACTATTATATTCAGGATCAATATTTTCCTGTCATATTACATATATATAATACGAAAATATCATTATATTACAGATATATACTGCAACAGTATCATTATATTACAGATATATAATACGGCAGTAGATGGTTAAGATGAATCTACATTTGTATTATGAAAACGTTTCGCTAGTAGCCACTGGATGGCGAAACGTCTAAGTAACAAAAATACCCATGCGATGCCCATGTCATATTCACCCAATATTTTCCAAATTTAAATTTACTCTTCGTTCATCTCAGCAGTAAATACAGACTAAGGAACATCACTCCCTGTTTTTCCTTTCCTCTGGATGTTTAAACCATTTATAAGGGAAAAACGAAGTAACTTCATCAATAGTGCCTTCATAATCAATGAGATCTCTCTGGTAATTAATATTCATCAGAGACTCTGAGCAAGCTCCCAGGAAGCCTGTAAATATTTCATAGATCTCTACTACAAAACCATGAGCATTTTCTCTTTTGAAGTTGAGTTTTGTTTGAAGTCAAGTTCGTGTAAACACTGCAACAAGTAACTGCTGTGAGGATTGCTCATGTCTACTTCTCTTATCTCTTCGTCTTGTGAGGATTGCTCATGTCTACTTCTCTTATCTCTTCGTCTTGTGAGGATTGCTCATGTCTACTTCTCTTATCTCTTCGTCTTGTGAGGATTGCTCATGTCTACTTCTCTTATCTCTTCGTCTTGTGAGGATTGCTCATGTCTACTTCTCTTATCTCTTCGTCTTGTGAGGATTGCTCATGTCTACTTCTCTTATCTCTTCGTCTTGTGAGGATTGCTCATGTCTACTTCTCTTATCTCTTCGTCTTGTGAGGATTGCTCATGTCTACTTCTCTTATCTCTTCGTCTTGTGAGGATTGCTCATGTCTACTTCTCTTATCTCTTCGTCTTGTGAGGATTGCTCATGTCTACTTCTCTTATCTCTTCGTCTTGTGAGGATTGCTCATGTCTACTTCTCTTATCTCTTCGTCTTGTGAGGATTGCTCATGTCTACTTCTCTTATCTCTTCGTCTTGTGAGGATTGCTCATGTCTACTTCTCTTATCTCTTCGTCTTGTGAGGATTGTTCATGTCTACTTCTCTTATCTCTTCGTCTTGTGAGGACTGCTCATGTCTACTTCTCTTATCTCTTCGTCTTGTGAGGATTGCTCATGTCTACTTCTCTTATCTCTTCGTCTTGTGAGGATTGCTCATGTCTACTTTTCTTATCTCTTCGTCTTGTGAGGATTGCTCATGTCTACTTCTCTTATCTCTTCGTCTTGTGAGGATTGCTCATGTCTACTTCTCTTATCTCTTCGTCTTGTGAGGATTGCTCATGTCTACTTTTCTTATCTCTTCGTCTTGTGAGGATTGCTCATGTCTACTTCTCTTATCTCTTCGTCTTGTGAGGATTGCTCATGTCTACTTCTCTTATCTCTTCGTCTTGTGAGGATTGCTCATGTCTACTTCTCTTATCTCTTCGTCTTGTGAGAATTGCTCATGTCTACTTCTCTTATCTCTTCGTCTTGTGAGGATTGCTCATGTCTACTTCTCTTATCTCTTCGTCTTGTGAGGATTGCTCATGTCTACTTCTCTTATCTCTTCGTCTTGTGAGGATTGCTCATGTCTACTTCTCTTATCTCTTCGTCTTGTGAGGATTGCTCATGTCTACTTCTCTTATCTCTTCGTCTTGTGAGGATTGCTCATGTCTACTTCTCTTATTTCTTCGTCTTGTGAGGATTGCTCATGTCTACTTCTCTTATCTCTTCGTCTTGTGAGGATTGCTCATGTCTACTTCTCTTATCTCTTCGTCTTGTGAGGATTGTTCATGTCTACTTCTCTTATCTCTTCGTCTTGTGAGGACTGCTCATGTCTACTTCTCTTATCTCTTCGTCTTGTGAGGACTGCTCATGTCTACTTCTCTTATCTCTTCGTCTTGTGAGGACTGCTCATGTCTACTTCTCTTATCTCTTCGTCTTGTGAGGACTGCTCATGTCTACTTCTCTTATCTCTTCGTCTTGTGAGGACTGCTCATGTCTACTTCTCTTATCTCTTCGTCTTGTGAGGATTGCTCATGTCTACTTCTCTTATCTCTTCGTCTTGTGAGGATTGCTCATGTCTACTTCTCTTATCTCTTCGTCTTGTGAGGATTGCTCATGTCTACTTCTCTTATCTCTTCGTCTTGTGACGACTGCTCATGTCTACTTCTCTTATCTCTTCGTCTTGTGAGGATTGCTCATGTCTACTTCTCTTATCTTCGTCTTGCGAGGATTGCTCATGTCTACTTCTCTTATCTCTTCGTCTTGTGAGAACTGCTCATGTCTACTTCTCTTATCTCTTCGTCTTGTGAGGACTGCTCATGTCTACTTCTCTTATCTCTTCGTCTTGTGAGGATTGCTCATGTCTACTTCTCTTATCTCTTCGTCTTGTGAGAACTGCTCATGTCTACTTCTCTTATCTCTTCGTCTTGTGAGGACTGCTCATGTCTACTTCTCTTATCTCTTCGTCTTGTGAGGATTGCTCATGTCTACTTCTCTTATCTCTTCGTCTTGTGAGGACTGCTCATGTCTACTTCTCTTATCTCTTCGTCTTGTGAGGATTGCTCATGTTTACTTCTCTTATCTCTTCGTCTTGTGAGGACTGCTCATGTCTACTTCTCTTATCTCTTCGTCTTGTGAGGATTGCTCATGTCTACTTCTCTTATCTCTTCGTCTTGTGAGGATTGCTCATGTCTACTTCTCTTATCTCTTCGTCTTGTGAGGATTGCTCATGTCTACTTCTCTTATCTCTTCGTCTTGTGAGGATTGCTCATGTCTACTTCTCTTATCTCTTCGTCTTGTGAGGATTGCTCATGTCTACTTCTCTTATCTCTTCGTCTTGTGAGGATTCCTCATGTCTACTTCTCTTATCTCTTCGTCTTGTGAGGATTCCTCATGTCTACTTCTCTTATCTCTTCGTCTTGTGTTTACAATATATTTTTTTCTCCACAACAATGTTGAGAATTTTCGATTTAATTTGAGATTTGGTCTCACTGAGTTGTTAAAACTTTCACGATGACCAGGAAACGTCGGCAGAATCACACAGAGTCTGGGGAGCCATACAGAGTCTGGGGGAGCCACACAGAGCCTGGGGAGCCATACAGAGCCTGGGGAAAATATAGAGCCTGGGAAGCCACACAGACCCAAGGGGAGACACAGAGCCTGGGGGAGCCATATAGAGCCTGAGGGAGCCAAACAGAGAATGGGGAGACATACAGAGCTTAGAGAGCCACACAAAGCATGAGGGAGCCATACAGAGTCTGGGGAGCTATACAGAGGCACGAAGATTCTTGAGGAGGCATGCAGTGCCTGGGGGAATCATACATAGCCTGGAGGAGCCTTATAGAGCCTGGAGGAGCCATACAGAACCTGGAGAAGCCATATAGAGCCTGGGAGAGCCATACAGAGCCTAGGGGAGCCACACAGAGACTGGGGCCTCAGGGAGCCATACAGAGCCTGGGGAGCCATAGAGCCTGGGGAGTCATACAGAGCCTGGAGAACCACACAGATCATTGGGGAGCCATACAGTGCCTGAGGGAGCCATACAGAGCCTGGGGAGCCATACAGAACCTGGGTAGCCACACAGAGCCTAGGGGAGCCACGCAGAGCCTGGGGAGCCACATAGAGCCTGGGTGGAAGCCTACAGTCTGCTGAGTCGTACAGAGCCTAGGGCATACACAGTCTGACGAATCATACAGAGCCTCAAGCATATGTAGGCGAAACAGGCAGAGATCTCTCAGTCCTGAACGAGCATCGAAATGCCAGTAACAGAGACGACTTAAGGTACGCCTGTGTCCTCCACAGAGACTCCACGGGGCATCTGTTGAACTGGGATGAGGCACAACTCGTGCTCACCGAACAAGACCTTAGACGCTGACGGTGTCTGGGAGCCTCTCTAATCGCCGTTACCGACACCATAGAGCGTAACACTGGAAGCTATAAAATTTCTAAAACAGCGTACATGATACTCAACCAGGCTAAGCACCACCAACCCAACAACACAGGAGTCACATGATCTCATCGTCTACCCGTCCTCATCCCAACATGACATTCTTCAGGTCACCATGAGTCACTCACACTTCATTCTTCAGGTCACCATGCGTCACTCACACACCTCACTCTCCGCCTATATGTAATGTCTTTCTATCTCTGTATGTTAGGACTGATCAAGGTTCCAGGACCGAAACGTTTCCTAATAAATATGTCCTAGTGTTTGCTTACGTGTTTTTCTAAACCAGCTTGTCAGTATATATTACCAAGATTTATACCATATTTAATATGGTGTTTTGGTCATTGGTCACACGAGCGAAACGTTTTCTAATATATTTTAATGTTTGCTGGAGTGTCTTTGTAAAGCACAGAGTCCCCATCCTTCTTTATCAAGGCAAATAATGATGCAATGACGAGCGGCTTTAATTTAACCCAGGAAGACTTCTTACTGAGGAACATTTTCTTCTCTTAAAAAAAAAAAACTCTTTGGCTGCACCAATCACTTGATTAACCCTTCCTTTGATGTTCCATGGTCGTGTTCCAGCGCAACCTCCCTGGAAACCTGACGGGAATGACAGTTACTTTACCTGACTCTTAAAAAAAAAAAGGGAACTGATACGTGATAGTCATCGTAGAATTGTTGATAAAAAGACACTGTGGCAGAATTAAAAAATCACCAAGACAACTCTGTCTCACTCAAGGTTTCCATTCTGCTATAGTGACTTTGAATATGCTTATCGGTTTTACAACTTCGTGATAAAATTGTCAGTACAACTTATCGCCCTGGACGTTTGTTTATCTCCTGTTGTTTTAACTTTGGCAGCAACTCTGGGGACGATATTGTCTTCCCTTGTATATGTATATACATCTTGACTGCTCAACTGCGTTGCTTTCTTCTTTTTTTCCTAACCCCTCCCTGGAAGAGGAGTGTTAATGTCGCAGTTTTAAAACTGTAGTGTAAGCGCGCCTGTGGCAAGACAGTGATGGAGTGAATGATGGTGAAAGCTTTTCTTTTTCGGGTCACCCTGCCTTGGTAGGAAACGGCCGATGTGTTAATAAATAATATATATATATATATATATATATATATATATATATATATATATATATATATATATATATATATATATATATATATATATATATATATATATATATATATATATATATATATATATATATATATATATATATATATATATATATATATATATATATATATATATATATATTATATAGATAGATAGCTGTCACTTTTGTCTGTCTCAGTGATTCGTACTTTACTGGGGCAAATGGATCAAGTTATCTATAGAGGTCTCATGTGGCTTGTGGTTTATTGTTTATTACAGGTAGTGTTAACGTTGCCAGACAGATGCAGGTTGTGACATGCCTTAATGGTGCCTCCGGCTTGTATGCTTGAGTGTGTGGGAAAAGGGCATTTGCGTATACTTCAGAAGGTTTAATGAGGGAAACGTTTCGCCACGAGTGGCTTTATCACCGATTAAGCCACTCATGTCTGAGCTGTACACAAGTACATAGATTTTCCGTATCACCATACTTTACAATCATCTGATTGAGGTTTGTGAATTTACGTGCAGCTTGTAAATGAGCTGCTTTTAGAGTGCGAGATAGAGTTCTTGTTGTAAAAGATCTTAGAGGTCATTACCACTAACTGCGGTTGCCAGCAGAGGTTTCAGCTGCTTGTAGGAAATGAGCTGCTTTCTGCTAGTCATATATGACCGAGCACACCTGTGTGAGTGAATGACTCCATTGTTACTAAAGGCACGATAAACTCCACTCACCAAACATGAGTCTCGTCTCACATTGTTAGATGCATGGGTGTGTAAGATGGAGTAATCAGGTGTCTCATCATTAGGTGGCGATAGAGAGGCCACAGAGGTAAGTTGTGATGGTTGACTTCCCTTACAAGAGGGAAGGGAGGGCCAGAGGTGTTCCACACTAGGTACTAGGCCGACTCTTGGCAATATTATGAAGCAACGCACTACACATAGCACACAATATATAGTATTAAGTGATGAGTTCAGAATGCTTGTTGCTGGCACTGAGAGAACATGTAGAAGACACGAGAGGTTCTCCATCCCTCAGACCTGTCCCTTCCACGAACCTTTCAAGGAGAAAAACCGTTGTATTCAACACCTACCCTCATACCTCTGCCACTGAATCGACGAAAAATAACACTTTAGTTGATCCTGATGAAGGGTCGAAATGCAGGGTCTTGCCACTCCAGGTAATAACAAACAGGCCCATTAATGTTTATCCTGGTAGGTGATGTTGACTGGTATTATTGTGCTAGAATTTCAGAGATGCCCACCATATGTAGTAATAATAATGTGTGTATATACTCAGTTGTGTTTGTGAGGCAGGTAACTGGGAAGGTGATGGGTGGAGTCTCAGCACTCACCTCTGCTGTATAATCATGTTATAATCATGTTTTCCATGTCCTCTCTTCTAAAGTCGTCAGGTTTATTTCCTTAATTTTTGTCCTCGTGACTCAGTCCTCTCAGTTCCGAGACTAGTCTTTTTGCAAACTTATGGACCTTCTCCAGTTTTCGCGCATGGGTTGAACAGGTGTAGACCCATGCTGGTGCTCAGGTGTAGACCCATGCTGGTGCTGCACATTCCAAGGCAGACCTGAAACATGCTGTGTTAAAGGTTTCTAATGACAGTTCAACGATTAACTAACCTCGTATATGGTGAGGATATGCGATTTATCTGCATCTCTGGCGATATATTGGGTGTTCACTCAGAGATCTTTCTCCGTGAGTGGTATTTGTAGTGTCTCGCTACTCAAAATGTATTCCATTTCTTCTCTTCTCACCCATCCCAAGTGTTCATTACCTTTCCTTTATTTAGGTTGAAATCCAGTGACCACTTGTTTGACCACTCTTACAGCTTGTCCGAGTCTTCATGTAGGCTGTCTTTGTCCTCTTCCACTAATATTCTTCTCACTGGGGTTCTAACTCTTGATTAACAATGAAGCGCTAGAACCCCAGAACAATGGGTTTAGCGCTTCATTAATAAGTTATCGGCAAACAGCGATTCGTATAATTCCGTTTCCTTCTAGCATATCATACACACATTAAGAATAGTAATCGTGGCAGCATTGATTGAAGGGGAATCCCCACTTGTTCCACTTTCCCATCCAGAAATGTCTGCCCTTACCATCACCCTCTGTTTTCTCTTCCTTAAGTATTCTTTGCTACACTGTAGTACTTTACCTTCTATCACTGCTCGCTCCTCTAATTTAAGAATCAATGTCTGGTGGGGTACAGTGTCAAATTTTTCCCTGCAGTCTAAGAATATCCTTGTCTTTCGTGCTTGAATTCCATTATTCTGTTACAGCACTCCAGTGGGCTAGAGAGGCAGAATTTTTCTTCCCTTAATCCCTGCTGGTGTTTGCTGCCACGAAGTCCCGCCTCTTCAGGTGCTCAACCAACCGATTCCTCAATACCTTTTCCAGTGTAAATAAACATTATACACGTCAGTGATACTGATCTGTAATTCAATACCTTTCGTCTATTTCCCTGCTTTTATAGCGTAGCGACATTTTCAGTTTTCTGGCTGTCTGACAGTTTTCTTCTTTTTTAGTTAAATGCAAATCTTTGCTATAGGTTCACACAAGTCTTCCATTTTTTCAGTATCCGTGTTTCATTACTTGCCCCTTTGATATGTGAATTACATTAAATTTCTATTGGTTAGCCCTTTCTTCCTTTCTAGCACGGGTGAAAGGACTAACTGTTTAAAATAGTGACTAGAACTCTCTGACTGAGTGATCTGACTTCTGTCACTCAGTGATCTGGCCTCCGTTACTTAGTGATCTGACTTTCATGGCCGCTGACGCATCTCTCATTTGACTTAGTATTCAAATTAAATTGCGTAGCAGACACGCTGAAGTTTGCAATTCATACACTGAAGTTAGAGTCCACAATTCATCGTTTTATACAATTTAATCATTAACTGGCAATGGTGAAAATCTGCAACTGTACCCATAATACCGTATTTAATTGCAATGAGAATCTATATTCGTAGCCATAGTACCGTACTTAATTTGCAATGATAAAATTTATAGAGCCTTCTGCTCATGGTTAAGCGCCAATCCCGTAAAGAGTCCTGCAGCACCTGGGGACTGGAAGGTAATCAAGTTTGATCTGAGAAAGTGAAGGGACTCCGAGTCCTATAATTGAGACCCCACCCCTTCACCAGTATCAAGGTACGACCTCCTGAAGGGAAATCTATATTGTATCCCCTGTACAGCAGACTACAGCACTGCTGTTACTAGCAGTCTCATTACATTAATGGTATATAATACCAACGAGGTGTCTAACGAAACACACTTGCAATACCAACGAGGTGACTAACGAAATACACTTGCAACACCTGGGAATCTTTATTGACGAAACCCAAGAATCGCACATATGTCTGACTCACTTCTCAGATTCGCAGGTATTGTCCCGACCCGGGTCTTTTCCAGATGGTGACCCGGCCTTGGCTCCCCGTGGCGGAAGTGTCTTACTGATTCTCTTGTGTTCCTTAATCCGCTTATTCAAGTCTATACCTGTCTCGCCTATATCGACTATCACAAGACTGCTTGCAAACAAGAAAATACCCGGTCCTGGTGAACCCTGAACCTAATGTTATGTAACACATGATAGTGTATCTGTATATGTTATATTTATACATAATCTGATATAAATCTTGCTGTATTATAAGGTTGCTTGAGATCAAAGCATGCAGCAAGCAGTGATGAACCACACGATACTGTCATGGACCACTTGATACTGTCATGATCCACTGGATACTGTCATGATCCACCGGATACTGTTATGGACCACAGGGTACTGCCATGGACCATAGGATACTGTCATGGACCACTGGATACTGTCATGGACCACTGGATACTGTCATGGACCACAAGATACTATCATAAGGTCTTGAGAGCTAAAGGTGTTAGCACAGAATTATGTAGCCAGATGGTGAGGTAGGATGTTGAGAGAGAGCACTCCATGGTGACGAGAGAAAGATACGCGTCTGAGTTAGACGAGCGTCTTGAGGCAAGGTGATGAGTATCTTGAGGCAGGGTGATGAATATCTTGAGGCAGGGTAATGAACATCTTATAGCAGGGTGATGAATATCTTGAGGCAGGGTGTTGAGTATTTTTAGGCAGGGTGGTGAGGTCCATTAGATAGGGTCGTGAAGATCTTTTACAAGTGGGAAGGATGTTGAGGCAGGTGAAGGATGGTGATGAGGTAGGAGAAGGATGGTGGTGAGGTCAGAGAAGGATGGTGGTGAGGTAAGAGAAGGATGGTGGTCAGGTAAGAGAAGGATGGTGGCGAGGTAAGAGAAGAATGGTGGTGAGGTAAGAGAAGGATAGCGGTGAGGTAAGAGAAGGATGGTAGTGAGGTAAGAGAAGGATGGTGGTGAAGTAAGAGAAGGATGGTGGTGAGGTAGAAGGATGGTGATGAGGTAGGAGAAGGATGGTGGTGAGTGAGGAGAGGGTAGAGGAGCCTGCTGCCTCTCACAGTGTCGAGAAGGCCATAAAATCAATGAAGGAATCGGGTCGTTGCCATGCACGCCGCTGCTGCCGCCCTCCGCGTTGCCATACGCAGTAACCCCGGCTGTAACCGCACTTCTGGCAGGGCCTGTGGTAGTCACAGCACCGCCTGTGGCAGTGACAGCTGTTCTGGTCTCTGGCCTGTGGTAGTAACCGCAGTTCCGCCACTGTCAGCGGCAGTAATTGAAGTTTTGGCACCTCCGGTAGTACCCGCTCCTCTGTCACTGCTTGCGGCATCACCCTGGGATTTGCGACCACCAGGAATGGTTCCTGCGGAAGAATAGTTATGGTAGGGCGGCAGTTATGATTTGTTAACTCACGTTAATCATACTTAATTATACCTAGTAGCGTCACGTTAATTATACGTAGTAGCATCACTAGTACCACCTGGCGCATTGTACATTATGAATGGTGAATTAATCATCACAACAGTGGTTTCCGTCACAATACACAGACATACAAACACAAGACTTTTATCACGAAGTTGATGAGCCAGCCAGGTCACAGACCCCTCACCCGCTTGATCTTTGTGGACTCTGGTCTCCATGTCTCAGCAGGACAATCAGACTCGTGGTTCTTATGGGTCAGCGTCCAGGCCCCAAGAAGACTAGTTTCTTGACTGGTCTTGGCCGAGGTATTCCCCGAAGGTCCCTGGTGATGACTCCTCCCCACACGTTCTGGATCGTCAGCTCTTCAGTGGTAACCTCGATTGCAACTAGTGTTCATCTTCGGGTCTCGCGCGAGACGCTGAAGACCAACAGTGCTTGGCTGCCTAGCTGTGCTTCTGATAAGAAACGAAGGAAGGACGTAGGGAACAAGAACGAATAATATAGCGTGCAGATTGACCACATCAGGAGTGACTAAGGGCCCAGAAACTAGTGTTTACATTATGTCTTTCCAACAACCTTGAGGTAACAAATGCCATTTGTACCAAAACGTCCCAATCACTGGGGGTCCGGCGGTTAATTATGTACATTAAGGAGTTCGTCAACATTGAAGGTACTAAACCCGAAGTGGAATACTTAAAGATATCTCTATAATGGACAGATCTGTACTCTGTAGTGGAAGGGTTCGTACTCTTTGGTGAGGTAAACGTCTATACTCTATAGTGGAGAGATGTGTACTCTGTAGTGGGGAAAAGTGATCATGTTAATGCAATTATAATTTCAATAGGTAGAGTTATCAATAATGAGAATTGCGGTATTAACAAATGAAGAGGCAACATCTGCAGCACTGGTGGCAACGTTCCCCTCAAGGAAGGTTCCTTGATGTTGGTGAGGGGCTCTTGATTTAGGGAATTGGATCTGTGCTCCAGTTCCCCGAATTAAGCCTGAATGCCTTCCACATCCCCCCTCCCCTGGGCGCTGTATAATCCAACGGGTTTAGCGCTTCCCCCTTGATTATAATAATAATAATGGTGGCAGCGTTGCCATAAAAGTTGCACAAATTACAAGAACAACAAAAGCATATACGAAAAGAAATTAAATAAGGACCAACTACGAGAACAACTATAGAAAGAAATATAAAAAAGAACATCAAGAACAATTACAACGAATGCAGCTACAAGAACAACAAATAGAATAACTACAATGACTGCAAGAGCAAAAACAATTACAACAAGAATTACAATTAAAACAACAACAAAAGCAACTGCAGCAAGGACTGTAAGAACAATTACAAAAAACAAGTCCACCAAAAATGAATGCAAAAAGTAACAAATGCAACAAGAACAAATGCAAAAATAACAAATGCAACAAGAGCAAATGCAAAAATAACAAATGCAACAAGAACAAATGCAAAAATAACAAATGCAACAAGAACAAATGCAAAAATAACAAATGCAACAAGAGCAAATGCAAAAATAACAAATACAATAAGAGCAAATGCAAAAATAACAAATACAACAAGAGCAAATGCAAAAATAACAAATGCAACAAGAGCAAATGCAAATATAACAAATGCAACAAGAGCAAATGCAAAAATAACAAATACAATAAGAGCAAATGCAAAAATAACAAATACAACAAGAGCAAATGCAAAAATAACAAATGCAACAAGAGCAAATGCAAAAATAACAAATGCAACAAGAGCAAATGCAAAAATAACAAATGTAACAAGAGAAAATGCAAAAATAACAAATGCAACAAGAGCAAATGCAAAAATAACAAATGCAACAAGAGCAAATGCAAAAATAACAAATGTAACAAGAATAGAAGCAACGAGAACAATTGCAGCATAAACAACTACAACATTGCTGCAACAAAATAACAACAAAAACATAGACCTTAAAGGTGGTGGAGCAACAACAACAGTAAACTACCAGAAACAGTAGACGCTGTGAACAGCAAGAACAGCAGCACAGTCTGACTCACTGAAGCAACAGCAGCACAACCTGACTTACTGAAGCAACAGCAGCGCAGCCTGACTCACTGAAGCAACAGCAGCGCAGCCTGACTCACTGAAGCAACAGCAGCGCAGCCTGACTCACTGAAGCAACAGCAGCACAGCCTGACTCACTGAAGCAACAGCAGCGCAGCCTGACTCACTGAAGCAACAGCAGCACAGCCTGACTCACTGAAGCAACAGCAGCACAGCCTGACTCACTGAAGCAACAGCAGCACAGCCTGACTTACTGAAGCAACAGCAGCGCAGCCTGACTCACTGAAGCAACATCAGCACAACCTGACTTACTGAAGCAACAGCAGCGCAGCCTGACTCACTGAAGCAACAGCAGCACAGCCTGACTTACTGAAGCAACAGCAGCGCAGCCTGACTCACTGAAGCAACAGCAGCACAGCCTGACTTACTGAAGCAACAGCAGCGTAGCCTGACTCACTGAAGCAACAGCAGTACAACCTGACTCACTGAAGCAACAGCAGCACAGCCTGACTCACTGAAGCAACAGCAGTACAGCCTGACTCACTGAAGCAACAGCAGCACAGCCTGACTCACTGAAGCAACAGCAGCACAGCCTGACTCACTGAAGCAACAGCAGCACAGCCTGACTTACTGAAGCAACAGCAGCGCAGCCTGACTCACTGAAGCAACAGCAGCACAGCCTGACTTACTGAAGCAACAGCAGCGCAGCCTGACTCACTGAAGCAACAGCAGTACAACCTGACTCACTGAAGCAACAGCAGCACAGCCTGACTCACTGAAGCAACAGCAGTACAGCCTGACTCACTGAAGCAACAGCAGCACAGCCTGACTCACTGAAGCAACAGCAGCACAGCCTGACTCACTGAAGCAACAGCAGCACAGCCTGACTCACTGAAGCAACAGCAGCACAGCCTGACTCACTGAAGCAACAGCAGCACAGCCTGACTCACTGAAGCAACAGCAGCACAGTCTGACTCACTGAAGCAACAGCAGCGCAGCCTGATTCACTGAAGCAACAGCAGCACAGCCTGACTCACTGAAGCAACAGCAGCACAGCCTGACTCACTGAAGCAACAGCAGCACAGTCTGACTCACTGAAGCAACAGCAGCACAGCCTGACTCACTGAAGCAACAGCAGCTCAACCACACTCACTGAAGCAACAGCAGCACAACCAGACTCACTGAAGCAACAGCAGCACAGTCTGACTCACTGAAGCAACAGCAGCACAGTCTGACTCACTGAAGCAACAGCAGCACAACCTGACTTACTGAAACAACAGCAGCACAACCTCACTGAAGCAACAGCAGCACAACCTGACTTACTGAAGCAACAGCAGCACAACCTGACTCACTGAAGCAACAGCAGCACAACCTGACTTACTGAAACAACAGCAGCACAACCTCACTGAAGCAACAGCAGCACAACCTGACTTACTGAAGCAACAGCAGCACAGCCTGACTCACTGAAGCAACAGCAGCACAACCTGACTTACTGAAACAACAGCAGCACAACCTCACTGAAGCAACAGCAGCACAGTCTGACTCACTGAAGCAACAGCAGCACAGCCTGACTCACTGAAGCAACAGCAGCTCAACCACACTCACTGAAGCAACAGCAGCACAACCAGACTCACTGAAGCAACAGCAGCACAGTCTGACTCACTGAAGCAACAGCAGCACAGTCTGACTCACTGAAGCAACAGCAGCACAACCTGACTTACTGAAACAACAGCAGCACAACCTCACTGAAGCAACAGCTGCACAACCTGACTTACTGAAGCAACAGCAGCACAGCCTGACTCACTGAAGCAACAGCAGCACAACCTGACTTACTGAAACAACAGCAGCACAACCTCACTGAAGCAACAGCAGCACAACCTGACTTACTGAAGCAACAGCAGCACAACCTGACTTACTGAAGCAACAGCAGCACATCCTGACTTACTGAAGCAACAGCAGCACAACCTGACTTACTGAAGCAACAGCAGCACAGCCTGACTTACTGAAGCAACAGCAGCACAACCTGACTTACTGAAGCAACAGCAGCACAGTCTGACTCACTGAAGCAACAGCAGCACAGCCTGACTCACTGAAGCAACAGCAGCTCAACCACACTCACTGAAGCAACAGCAGCACAACCAGACTCACTGAAGCAACAGCAGCACAGTGTGACTTACTGAAGCAACAGCAGCACAACCTGACTTACTGAAGCAACAGCAGCACAACCTGACTTACTGAAGCAACAGCAGCACAGCCTGACTCATTGAAGCAACAGCAGCACAACCTGACTTACTGAAACAACAGGAGCACAACCTGACTCACTGAAGCAACAGCAGCACAGCCTGACTCACTGAAGCAACAGCAGCTCAACCTGACTCACTGAAGCAACAGCAGCACAGACTGACTCATTGAAGCAAGAGCAGCACAACCTGACTTACTGAAACAACAGCAGCACAACCTGACTTACTGAAGCAACAGCAGCACAGCCTGACTCATTGAAGCAACAGCAGCACAACCTGACTTACTGAAGCAACAGCAGCACAACCTGACTTACTGAAGCAACAGCAGCACAACCTGATTTACTGAAACAACAGCAGCACAACCTGACTTACTGAAGCAACAGCAGCACAACCTGACTCACTGAAGCAACAGCAGCACAACCTGACTCACTGAAGCAACAGCAGCACAGCCTGACTCATTGAAGCAACAGCAGCACAACCTGACTCACTGAAGCAACAGCAGCACAATCTGACTCACTGAAGCAACCGCAGCACAATCTGACTCACTGAAGCAACCGCAGCACAGCCTGACTCACTGAAGCAACAGCAGCACAGCCTGACTCACTGAAGCAACAGCAGCACAACCTGACTTACTGAAGCAACAGCAGCACAACCTGACTCACTGAAGCAACAGCAGCACAGCCTGACTCATTGAAGCAACAGCAGCACAACCTGACTTACTGAAGCAACAGCAGCACAACCTGACTTACTGAAGCAACAGCAGCACAACCTGACTCACTGAAGCAACAGCAGCACAGCCTGACTCATTGAAGCAACAGCAGCACAACCTGACTCACTGAAGCAACAGCAGCACAATCTGACTCACTGAAGCAACCGCAGCACAATCTAACTCACTGAAGCAACAGCAGCACAGCCTGACTCACTGAAGCAACAGCAGCACAGCCTGACTCACTGAAGCAACAGCAGCACAACCTGACTCACTGAAGCAACAGCAGCTCAACTAGACTCACTGAAGCAACAGCAGTACAGTCTGACTCACTGAAGCAACAGCAGCACAGTCTGACTCACTGAAGCAACAGCAGCACAGCCTGACTCATTGAAGCAACAGCAGCACAATTTGACTCACTGAAGCAACAGCAGTACAGTCCGACTCACTGAAGCAACAGTAGTACAGTCTGACTCACTGAAGCAACAGCAGCACAACCTGACTCACTGAAGCAACAGCAGCACAACCTGACTCAATGAAGCAACAGCAGTACAGTCTGACCCACTGAAGCAACAGCAGCACAGCCTGACTCACTGAAGTAACAGCAGCACAGTCTGACTCACTGAAGCAACAGCAGCACAGCCTGACTCACTGAAGTAACAGCAGCACAGTCTGACTCACTGAACCAACAGCAGTACAGTCTGACTCACTGAAGCAACAGCAGCACAGCCTGACTCACTGAAGTAACAGCAGCACAGTCTGACTCACTGAAACAACAGCAGCACAGTCTGACTCACTGAAACAACAGCAGTACAGTCTGACTCACTGAAGCAACAGCAGTACAGTCTGACTCAATGAAGCAACAGCAGTACAGTCTGACCCACTGAAGCAACAGCAGTACAGTCTGACTCACTAAAGCAACAGCAGTACAATCTGACCCACTGAAGCAACAGCAGTACAGTCTGACTCACTGAAGCAACAGCAGTACAGTCTGACTCACTGAAGCAACAGCAGTACAGTCTGACTCACTGAAGCAACAGCAGTACAGTCTGACTCACTGAAACAACAGCAGTACAGTCTGACTCACTGAAGCAACAGCAGTACAGTCTGACTCACTGAAACAACAGCAGTACAGTCTGACTCACTGAAGCAACAGCAGTACAGTCTGACTCACTGAAGCAACAGCAGCACTGCCTGACTCACTGAAGGAACAGCAGCACAGTCTGACTCACTGAAGCAACAACAGTACAGTCTGACTCACTGAAGCAACAGCAGCACAGTCTGACTCACTGAAGCAACAACAGTACAGTCTGACTCACTGAAGCAACAGCAGTACAGTCTGACTCACTGAAGTAACAGCAGCACAGTCTGACTCACTGAAGCAACAGCAGAACAGTCTGACTCACTGAAGCAACAGCAGCACAGTCTGACTCACTGAAGCAACAGCAGCACAGCCTGACTCACTGAAGCAACAGCAGCACAGCCTGACTCACTGAAGCAACAGCAGCACAGCCTGACTCACTGAAGCAACAGCAGCACAGTCTGACTCACTGAAGCAACAGCAGCACAGCCTGACTCACTGAAGCAACAGCAGCACAGTCTGACTCACTGAAGCAACAGCAGTACAGTCTGACTCACTGAAGCAACAGCAGCACAGTCTGACTCACTGAAGCAACAGCAGCACAGCCTGACTCACTGAAGCAACAGCAGCACAGTCTGACTCACTGAAGCAACAGCAGTACAGTCTGACTCACTGAAGCAACAGCAGCACAGCCTGACTCACTGAAGTAACAGCAGCACAGTCTGACTCACTGAAGCAACAGCAGCACAACCTGACTCACTGAAGCAACAGCAGCACAGCCTGACTCACTGAAGCAACAGCAGCACAGCCTGACTCACTGAAGCAACAGCAGCACAGTCTGACTCACTGAAGCAACAGCAGCACAGCCTGACTTACTGAAGCAACAGCAGCACAGCCTGACTCACTGAAGCAACAGCAGCTCAACCACACTCACTGAAGCAACAGCAGCACAACCAGACTCACTGAAGCAACAGCAGCACAGTCTGACTCACTGAAGCAACAGCAGCTCAACCACACTCACTGAAGCAACAGCAGCACAACCAGACTCACTGAAGCAACAGCAGCACAGCCTGACTCACTGAAGCAACAGCAGCTCAACCACACTCACTGAAGCAACAGCAGCACAGCCTGACTCACTGAAGCAACAGCAGCACAGCCTGACTCACTGAAGCAACAGCAGCACAGTCTGACTCACTGAAGCAACAGCAGCTCAACCACACTCACTGAAGCAACAGCAGCACAACCAGACTCACTGAAGCAACAGCAGCACAGCCTGACTCACTGAAGCAACAGCAGCTCAACCACACTCACTGAAGCAACAGCAGCACAGCCTGACTCACTGAAGCAACAGCAGCACAGCCTGACTCACTGAAGCAACAGCAGCACAGTCTGACTCACTGAAGCAACAGCAGCTCAACCACACTCACTGAAGCAACAGCAGCACAACCAGACTCACTGAAGCAACAGCAGCACAGCCTGACTCACTGAAGCAACAGCAGCTCAACCACACTCACTGAAGCAACAGCAGCACAGCCTGACTCACTGAAGCAACAGCAGCACAGCCTGACTCACTGAAGCAACAGCAGCACAGCCTGACTCACTGAAGCAACAGCAGCACAACCTGACTCACTGAAGCAACAGCAGCACAGCCTGACTCACTGAAGCAACAGCAGCACAGCCTGACTCACTGAAGCAACAGCAGCACAACCAGACTCACTGAAGCAACAGCAGCACAGCCTGACTCACTGAAGCAACAGCAGCTCAACCACACTCACTGAAGCAACAGCAGCACAGCCTGACTCACTGAAGCAACAGCAGCACAGCCTGACTCACTGAAGCAACAGCAGCACAGTCTGACTCACTGAAGCAACAACAGTACAGTCTGACTCACTGAAGCAACAGCAGCACAGTCTGACTCACTGAAGTAACAGCAGCTCAACCACACTCACTGAAGCAACAGCAGCACAGCCTGACTCACTGAAGCAACAGCAGCACAGTCTGACTCACTGAAGCAACAGCAGTACAGTCTGACTCACTGAAGCAACAGCAGCACAGTCTGACTCACTGAAGCAACAGCAGTACAGTCTGACTCACTGAAGCAACAGCAGCACAGTCTGACTCACTGAAGCAACAGCAGCACAGTCTGACTCACTGAAGTAACAGCAGCACAGTCTGACTCACTGAAGCAACAGCAGCACAGCCTGACTCACTGAAGCAACAGCAGCACAGCCTGACTCACTGAAGCAACAGCAGCACAGTCTGACTCACTGAAGCAACAACAGTACAGTCTGACTCACTGAAGCAACAGCAGCACAGTCTGACTCACTGAAGCAACAGCAGCACAGCCTGACTCACTGAAGCAACAGCAGCACAGCCTGACTCACTGAAGCAACAGCAGCACAGTCTGACTCACTGAAGCAACAGCAGTACAGTCTGACTCACTGAAGCAACAGCAGCACAGTCTGACTCACTGAAGCAACAGCAGCACAGTCTGACTCACTGAAGCAACAGCAGCACAGCCTGACTCACTGAAGCAACAGCAGTACAGTCTGACTCACTGAAGCAACAGCAGCACAGCCTGACTCACTGAAGCAACAGCAGTACAGTCTGACTCACTGAAGCAACAGCAGCACAGCCTGACTCACTGAAGTAACAGCAGCACAGCCTGACTCACTGAAGCAACAGCAGCACAACCAGACTCACTGAAGCAACAGCAGCACAGCCTGACTCACTGAAGCAACAGCAGTACAGTCTGACTCACTGAAGCAACAATAGCACTGCCAACCAGCAACAACAGTAACAACAAAAATAACACCAGTAGCAATAAATACAGCAATAAAAGTAACACAGAGAACAGCAATAGCGATAAATACAGCTACAACAAAGAGAACAACAACAGCAATAAAGACAGCAACAACACCAACATTAGCAACAAGGAGAATAACAGCAACAGTATCAACAATAACAACAACAACAACAGTAGCAACAAGCAGCAGGCCCGGTGGCCTGGTGGCTACAGCTCTAGCTTCACACACGGAGGGCCCGGGTTCGATTCCCGGCGGGTGGAAACATTTCGACGTATTTGCTTACACCTGTTGTCCTGTTCACCTAGGAGCAAATAGGTACCTGGGTGTTTGTCGACTGGTGTGGGTGGCATCCTGGGGGACAAGATTGAGGATCACAATGGAAATAAGTTAGACAGTCCTCGATGACGCACTGACTTTCTTGGGTTATCCTGGGTGGCTAACCCTCCGGGGTTAAAAATCCGAACGAAATCTCTTTCTTTTAATAACAACAACAGTAGCAACAAGGGCAACAACAACAACAACAGTAGCAATAGAGAGAACAACAACAGTAGTAACAAAGAGAACAAAAACAACAGTAACAACAAAGAGAACACCATCAACAACAGTAGCCACAAGGAGAACAACAACAACAGTAGCAATAAGGAGAACAACAACAGCAGTGACAAAACAGCAAGAACAGGAGTATCAACAAAACAGAAGAATATCTCGCCAAACCATAATAATTACAAGATTGAAAACCAATCACGGAACTGGTGGGACTCGACCCTGTGGCAAGCCAGTGCTGAATCTCGCAGGCCAGTGTGCTAACCACTGGACCACGCCGACCTAGCAAGGGTCATCCAACTAGGTATATTTCTGTACATTATAAAAGCTGCGCTGTAGGACCCTTATGGGTTTAGCGCTTAGTTATGATTATAATAATAATATAGGAAGGTTGTCATGGGCCTCCACTGTGACCATAAAAACAATTTTTTTTTTTTGCAGAGGGATTGGACACTAGCGCGGCTGTGGCGTGCTCAGGTTGGATGTGTCCTATCAGAGCTACCTGGTACAGTGGTTAGCACACTGGCCCGCCATGGGTTTTAAACCCTACCTGTTCTGTGGTTTTGATAGCAACAACAACAGCAGCAACGAACACAGTGATAACAGTAGCAACACAGACACAACAACAATAGCAACAAACAGCGACAATAACAGTAGCAACAAACACAGCGACAACAACAGCAACAACACAGTGATAGCAACAGTAGCAACACAGTGACAGTAACAGTAGCAACAAACACAGAGACAACAACAGCAAAAAACTACATGGAAGCGTTAACAGAAGTAAACAAAAGCACTTACGAAAATAACGAAAAAAATGAGAGAAACTTTAACAGGAACGATCAAGCAGCAACGGAAGACAGGAACAAACGACCATGAACAGCAGAAGCAGCAACGGTGAGAGTGACACCGGCGAGGAGACCAGTAACAACAGCAAGAGCAACAGAACAGCAGCAGCAGCAATGGCTGGAGCAACAGAAGAACGGCAGCAACAGTAAGAGTAAGAACAGAGCAGTAATAACAACGAGAGCAACAACAGAGGAGCAGAAACAACAGCTGCTGTAGATGCAGCAGTAACAGAAGCAGCAACGAGAGAGACAGCAGAGCAGTAATTGAAGCAGCAATAGCAGCGAATTCCAAGGGACTAACAGCAGCAACAACAGCAAGAGCAGTAACAGTAGCAACAGCATAGCAGCAGTAGCATAGAAATAGCAGCAAAAACAACAGCAGCAGCAACAGCTAGAGCAGAACAGCAGCAACAGCTAGAGCAGAACAGCAGCATCAGTAGTAGCAACAACGAGAGGAAGAACACAACAGCAGTAGCAACAGCGAGAGCAGCAGTAACAGCAGCAGTAGCAACAGCGAGAGCACCAGTAACAACAGCAGTAGCAACAGCGAGAGCAGCAGTATCAGCAGCAACAACAGTTGAAGCTAGAGAAGCAGCATCATCATGTGAGGATCGATGTGGCGTCGTCACCACGAAGCTCTCTCATATTCTCTCTCTCTCTGTCTATCTTTCTCTCTCTCCCTCTCTCTGTCTCTCTCTTTCTAACCTTCCGTATTTTCTTGATCCCTGAGGTGGCTGTCTAAAATCCACGTCTGTTTAAGGTCCTTCATTGCAACAGTTCACTGCTGTTTAAGGTCCTTCATTGCAACAGTCCACTGCTGTTTAAGGTCCTTCATTGCAACAGTTCACTGCTGTTTAAGGTCCTTCATTCCAACAGTTCACTGCTGTTTAAGGTCCTTCATTGCAACAGTCCACTGCTGTTTAAGGTCCTTCATTGCAACAGTTCACTGCTGTTTAAGGTCCTTCATTCCAACAGTTCACTGCTGTTTAAGGTCCTTCATTGCAACAGTCCACTGCTGTTTAAGGTACTTCATTCCAACAGTCCACTGCTGTTTAAGGCCCTTCATTGCAACATCCCACTGCTGTTTAAGGACACAGCTAGGTAACTCAAGCCACCTTCCTCTCCCTGCCAGTTCCTCCAGGCAGCTGCTCTTTTCTGGGCGTGCAGAGTCGTGAGAGGCGATTTAGAGTCTGGATTGCCCAGCTTTAGGGTGGTGCTGTGGGGGCCCTGCTACAGACAGGGAGGGGACGAGACCTACATAGGAGGGGCCTTGCTACACACAGGGAGCTCTTTTGCAGAAATGGAGGAACTCGGCTATAGGCAGAGGGAGGAGAGGACCCTGCTACAGAGGGGAAGGGGCCCTGTTACAAACAAAGTGGCTCTGTAACAGACAGGTGGGCTCTGCTACAGAGATAGCTCTTCTACAGACAGAGGGGGCTCTGTTAGTCACTGATATAGAAGGGACTCTGTTGCAGGTAGCTGAGCTTTAGCACAGATCACTCAGTTAAACGCTTAAGGCGCTCAAAACGCCCAGAAGCTGTAGTTTAATACCTTTAAGAGGCACACAAGATGTCGAACTATATCCTGAGGAGGAACACAAGCTGTAAATCAACACACTCAAGAGGGCCGGGAGCTGGAACTCATACACGGGAAACTGTGAAAACATGCAGCCAATCTGACGACACTAGACTGGCTGTCAATAAAGTATGATATACTACACAAGGTGGAGGCAGGGAAGCAGTAGTGTTTTTCAGAGTGCTTTCTTACCTCCACACCCCTGCAATAGTCGCAACTGCACACCCCTGCAATAGTCGCAACTGCACACCCCTGCAATAGTCGCAACTGCACACCCCTGCAATAGTCGCAACTGCACACCCCTGCAATAGTCGCAACTGCACACCCCTGCAATAGTCGCAACTGCACACCCCTGCAATAGTCGCAACTGCACACCCCTGCAATAGTCGCACCTCCCCCCTCCCCCCTCCCCCTCCCCCTCCCCCTCCACCCTCCCCCTCCACCCTCCCCCTCCCCCCTCCCCCTCCCCCCCACAAGAGGTTGATCCTTTTGAAACTCCTTTTTTTTTGTAGCAGACGTTTGCAGTTATTCATAAAGAAAAAAAAATCCTATAAGGCTTAATTTGCTGTAAGATAAAACTTAATATCCATAAAAAATTAGAAGGAATAGTGTATAAAATATGTGACAGCACTTCCTTAGTGCTACAGAGGGGTAATTTTGATTTGTTTTTCAATGCAGTTGGTAAATTGGTTGGTAAATTAGTTCTGAACCTTTTCTCGGGTACAGAAGCTCTGAGGAATTCTCAAGTTGCTGCACAGAATCCAACATCATCCATCACTCGACTGAAGAAGCCTACTGTGTAGGCGAAACGTTTCGGATTAAAGACGCCTAACTGTTGCCTATGTGTCTTACCATCATCCATCACATGTTGATTAAAATTAGGAAATGGGTACGCGCACGGACCTGTGTTAATCTAAGCCTTCCGTAGTGTACGACGCACAGTGACAATGTGATACTCTTTTTTTCTCTCTTCGGCATAATACGTCAGCGCTGAAAGTTTGGTGCTGATCTGAAGAGGCATTCACCTGTTATCACACGGAAGCCACGCATCACCACTTTATTATATATAAATCAATCTCATTTGCACCTACACAACACCAAATCGTAACCTGCCGTTAGGTTAGAAACACTGTAAATGTAAACACTGTAATGGACACTGTAAATGTAATACTTATCAGGTTATGACCCGGAAAAATGTACCAAATTAGCATTTGCGCAGTCCGATAACAATTTGGACTTTCACAATCTAGTTTGTATTAGTAAACTGGCATCTAAGCAGCATAATAACAATCCGGACATTTCTCTTAGTAAGATAACACGGAGTTAAAAGTTTGAAGCCGATCAGAAGTTATCCTCGAGTTATAGCACGGAAACCTTGAAGGAAGAAAACTAACTGCGACAAGTACAGGAGGTATTTATTCCTTTTGGGGAATACCCAGTTACACTTACTTACATATGTGCCCTTACTCGCACCTCTTTGCACATGTGCCCTTACACGTCCCTACACACGTGCCGCCACACTTCAGCTGTGGGGTGAGGCAAGGCTGTCTGCCAGAGTTAATTACCGCTGATAATTAGATAAGGCAGGCGTCTACTAGTTTTAAGATGGGCCGGCGAGTTTACGACATCGATAAAATTGATATTAAAGCCATCGATTTTAATCCCATGTTATTCGACGTAATGTTGTGTTTGGATACTCGACTGAGCACACACGGGAGCGCCCGCAGCCAATAATGAAGAACATGATATATCTGCCTAACTTAGCCACCACCTAACCTGAGTCTCCCCTCCCACCACCGGCCTGTAGTCTCTTCCCCTCCCCACCACATCACCTAAGAATCTCCACACAAGAATCATCACCACATCACCTAAGAATCATCCTTTCCACCTCTTTCCACATAACCTAACGCACTTCCTTCCTCACCTCCCGCTTTCCCTAGAGTGGATTATGTTATGAATATCGTTCTACACTTGAAGTCTCACTTGATACAGACTCAGCGGTACTGCTGCCTACCTTTGATGTGGTTCACAGATGGGATTTTTGATGAGCTCATGGAATATCGACAGCTGTTGGCTGCATGTTCATGTGACCTTGAGTCTTATACTTCATATCAGAGGTTTTAGTAGGTTGTTATTCATTGCTCTACCCTCCTGTCCACTTTGAAAGATAATTTGAATAAGCATTTTTAAATGAATGATGTTATCGATCTCCTGTTATCAGCTGAATTAAATAGGTTAGAGTTTAGATATTTTTCAGGCTTAACTTACCATCAGCGAGTAAGAATGTGCTGATTTGAGCGTTGGGTCTTCTCCCCTATACCAGTAACCAATGCTGGTTGCAGAGCTCCCAGAAACTGCTTATAGCACCTCCTTAAAGCACGTCTCACAGGTCTATACTCAGGTGTATGTACTAGATCACATTTTGATTAGTTACTTTTAGCTGTGGGAGGAGCTATCTTGGTCAATTCAAGGGTTTAGGTATTGGAAAGAAATCCAAAAAATCTGAACCATCACTGAGGGAGAGGAAGAGACAAGTGAGAGACAGAAGGACGAGCCTGTTCTAATTCAAGTGTGGTATCTGTTCCCTAGAAATATCACCCCATCCATGGTAAGAAGACTGGGAATCTTTATCTAGAGTAATACTTATATTGAATACATAAAAGAGGTAAACCCTTTATATTATTAAAATAAATTCTTGCAGAGTAATTTTCATTTTGTTTTTCTCTCTTCTAAACTTGATCTCCGAATTTATTTTTTGTTATGTGACGTTTCTTTATTGTTTTATATCGTGATGAAGAGAAGAGTTCTTAAGTGAGGTGTTAAAGCAATAATAACAGTCGGTCGGTCAATCAGGCTGTCAAGACGTCTCACTTGTCAAGTCTCGGCAATTGTCAAGACGTCTCAGTACTTATGATGTCTTATTAATTGTTAAGACATTACAATTTCTGTCAAGCTGTCAAAGCAATGAAATTATAAAATGTCAAATTGCTCCATCATTTTAAAACAGTGAGAAGAATTTACTTGTGGGGTCGGAGGTTCGTTCCTACATGATTATTTCCTCTTCCAATTTTCAGTCTGGTGTAGTGATTGGAATGTACTGTAGGGATACAGGAGAAAATGGTGCCCAGAAGCTGAGTTTTGATATAATATATAAAACGAATTTGTGGTAACAGTTGGCCTACCCCAATTCAATGGATTTATTAATAGTTCGTGGATTCAAGTGGATTCAAATACACACACACACACACACACACACACACACACACACATATATATATATATATATATATATATATATATATATATATATATATATATATATATATATATATATATATATATATATGTGTGTGTGTGTGTGTGTGTGTGTGTGTGTGTGTATAATATTCATACACCACGCAGAAACAAACGGAGTTATATACAGTGAAAGATCGCTGTCAGCAGGATTCGAAACCACGTCAGGGGAGTCTGGCAACGTTCCTCAAGTGACGCTCTAGACCACTCGGCCATAGATACCTCAAAAAACACACCAGTGGGCCTCAAACATGGTTTCAAGCTATTTCATTCGCTAATTTATTATCACACTGGCCGATTCCCACCAAGGCAGGGTGACCCGAAAAAGAAAAACTTTCACCATCATTCACTCCATCACTGTCTTGCCAGAAGGGTGCTTTACACTACAGTTTTTAAACTGCAACATTAACACCCCTCCTTCAGAGTGCAGGCACTGTACTTCCCATCTCCAGGACTCAAGTCCGGCCTGCCGGTTTCCCTGAATCCCTTCATAAATGTTACTTTGCTCACACTCCAACAGCACGTCAAGTATTAAAAACCATTTGTCTCCATTTACTCCTATCAAACACGCTCACGCATGCCTGCTGGAAGTCCAAGCCCCTCGCACACAAAACCTCCTTTACCCCCTCCCTCCAACCCTTCCTAGGCCGACCCCTACCCCGCCTTCCTTCCACTACAGACTGATACACTCTTGAAGTTATTCTGTTTCGCTCCATTCTCTCTACATGTCCGAACCACCTCAACAACCCTTCTTCAGCCCTCTCTACAACAGTTTTGGTAATATCGCACCTCCTCCTAACTTCCAAACTACGAATTCTCTGCATTATATTCACACCACACATTGCCCTCAGACATGACATCTCCACTGCCTCCAGCCTTCTCCTCGCTGCAACATTCATCACCCATGCTTCACACCCATATAAGAGCGTTGGTAAAACTATACTCTCATACATTCCCCTCTTTGCCTCCAAGGACAAAGTTCTTTGTCTCCACAGACTCCTAAGTGCACCACTCACTCTTTTTCCCTCATCAATTCTATGATTCACCTCATCTTTCATAGACCCATCCGCTGACACGTCCACTCCCAAATATCTGAATACGTTCACCTCCTCCATACTCTCTCCCTCCAATCTGATATTCAATCTTTCATCACCTAATCTTTTTGTTATCCTCATAACCTTACTCTTTCCTGTATTCACCTTTAATTTTCTTCTTTTGCACACCCTACCAAATTCATCCACCAATCTCTGCAGCTTCTCTTCAGAATCTCCCAAGAGCACAGTGTCATCAGCAAAGAGCAGCTGTGACAACTCCCACTTTGTGTGTGATTCTTTATCTTTTAACTCCACGCCTCTTGCCAAGACCCTCGCATTTACTTCTCTTACAACCCCATCTATAAATATATTAAACAACCACGGTGACATCACACATCCTTGTCTAAGGCCTACTTTTACTGGGAAAAAATTTCCCTCTTTTCTACATACTCTAACTTGAGCCTCACTATCCTCGTAAAAACTCTTCACTGCTTTCAGTAACCTACCTCCTACACCATACACTTGCAACATCTGCCACATTGCCCCCCTATCCACCCTGTCATACGCCTTTTCCAAATCCATAAATGCCACAAAGACCTCTTTAGCCTTATCTAAATACTGTTCACTTATATGTTTCACTGTAAACACCTGGTCCACACACCCCCTACCTTTCCTAAAGCCTCCTTGTTCATCTGCTATCCTATTCTCCGTCTTACTCTTAATTCTTTCAATTATAACTCTACCATACACTTTACCAGGTACACTCAACAGACTTATCCCCCTATAATTTTTGCACTCTCTTTTATCCCCTTTGCCTTTATACAAAGGAACTATGCATGCTCTCTGCCAATCCCTAGGTACCTTACCCTCTTCCATACATTTATTAAATAATTGCACCAACCACTCCAAAACTATATCCCCACCTGCTTTTAACATTTCTATCTTTATCCCATCAATCCCGGCTGCCTTACCCCCTTTCATTTTACCTACTGCCTCACGAACTTCCCCCACACTCACAACTGGCTCTTCCTCACTCCTACAAGATGTTATTCCTCCTTGCCCTATACACGAAATCACAGCTTCCCTATCTTCATCAACATTTAACAATTCCTCAAAATATTCCCTCCATCTTCCCAATACCTCTAACTCTCCATTTAATAACTCTCCTCTCCTATTTTTAACTGACAAATCCATTTGTTCTCTAGGCTTCCTTAACTTGTTAATCTCACTCCAAAACTTTTTCTTATTTTCAACAAAATTTGTTGATAACATCTCACCCACTCTCTCATTTGCTCTCTTTTTACATTGCTTCACCACTCTCTTAACCTCTCTCTTTTTCTCCATATACTCTTCCCTCCTTGCATCACTTCTACTTTGTAAAAACTTCTCATATGCTAACTTTTTCTCCCTTACTACTCTCTTTACATCATCATTCCACCAATCGCTCCTCTTCCCTCCTGCACCCACTTTCCTGTAACCACAAACTTCTGCTGAACACTCTAACACTACATTTTTAAACCTACCCCATTCCTCTTCGACCCCATTGCCTATGCTCTCATTAGCCCATCTATCCTCCAATAGCTGTTTATATCTTACCCTAACTGCCTCCAAATTGTTGCTAATCAAAAAAATTTAGTCTCCACATTAGAAGAGACGAACTTTCATTTCTGAAAGCATTCATATCACAACAAGATGTACCAGACTATAATGGATACAAGAAGCAAGGTCGTGTAGGGTTACACAGTTTGTCAAAGAACACGAGCATGTTACCTGTTTTGCCGATGTAGATTAATAATATTTAGATAAGGTCTGTTGCAGCTCACGAATCTGAAGTCACTGATTTCCTGTAAGCAAAATGACGTTTCACTAATTACGTACACTCTGTCAACGTTTGAATCATACTTTGATAGCAACTCATCCTCGCAAATGCTATAATGATTTCTCACACGTAGTTTGCAGCAGATTTCTCGCTTTTTTTCGTTATTTAGGTTCGTTATTTAGGGTTTTTCGTTATTTAGGTCTCCTCTCCATAATAATTATAACATACCTCAACAGAAATGTATTAAATAAGTTAAAAGCGATAAGAAGTTCTGAAAACGGGCAGCCTCGCAGCTCAGAAGGAAAAAAAAATGCGATTTTCACTAAATTAGAACCTTCATCAGTCACCCACATGACTGTCTTTGCGACAGTGAAATGCTCTCTGCTTTTAAGAGAGACGACCTCTTGATAGATGGATCACTGTATATAAATTGATAGTATTTAGATAACTCGAGTTACTATAACAGTTACCCATTTCAGATAATATTATTTTAAACTCATTTGGAGTAATGTATCAGTGCTGACAGACTGCTGACAGACTGCTGACAGACTTCTCTCAACACCAGCCACATGTTCCTGCAAATGATGCGAGAAATATTTTGCTGTTAATTTGCTGCTTTGCTACCTTTGGTTTACAAAAAAAAAGTAATTGATTACGATGTAATTTTTGAGATATCTTCCTAGTTATATTTATCTATCAGTAATGATACTTGAGAGTTGTCTATGATACACAGAGCTGTACGTAACAGCTTGTATCAAACATGAATGGTACTAATATACCATGACTGTACTTTAAAGATTACAGTTTTGTTTTTTTCTTATATACGAAGCCTCTGAAATATTTCTCATTTGTGGGCTGTCCCTAATATGTCAGTAATTCATGTTTTTGAGAGCATGAAATAAATGTTATGTGAGAATATTGTTCAATTGATGAGAAAAATAAGTTTTATTTCGGAAATCTTGAATGTTCTTGATTATAATTGTCATTAAAATCCCAACTAGGTATTACTTAGGATTTAATTACTTAATTTTTATAAGGAATAATATTATGTTTAATTATTAGATAATCTGAGGAGAAAAAAAGTTGGATTATGTGGCAGCCATTCAGAGATTTTTTCACATAGAAGTTTCAGCGATAATAAAGTGTTATTAATGGGATTTATGATGTGGTGGGTTTAATCTATCAGAGTTAAAAATATATGTCCTCCATTTCTTGCCTCGGCTGTCATTTGCCGGACAATTAAAAACAAAAGTTGTCTCTCAGGTAAATAAAAGTTTGTAACTGAGGCAATAAACTTTCAACAATGCGCCATTTTAGTGTACTTATAAGCCTTTAAAAATATTTTGCAATTATCGAAATCTATTGTGGACACAAAACCGTAAGTGACAAAACGCAGAACTGCTAGTATTACCTGTTCTTATTTCGATGTTTACACGTACGTTCGTTGAAACATCTGCCCTTGTCAACGTTGTCGTGCGGCTTAGTTCTGACTACTAACCTACTGTACAAATATTGTTATTGTATCACTTATATTAATGTCTCTCCGATGACGCAAATCTTACGTTTCTTTCAATCTGTCAATATATGAGGTACTGACCATTTACTAAAGTCCTGAGGCTGAAATTCTGAACTTTCTAAAAGTCATTCTGGCAGAATGAGCTTGCAAGATAAACCACTTTAGATCACGTAGAGCCTTGAATTATATTACACATTTCATCCTCTGTATATCTTTGATGACACACGGAGCTCTCAGGAACATGGACGAAATTATCGATTTCATAACTTGTTGGTTATGACGTGAGAAATGGCGTCAGCATGCGCTCTTTTTGTCTATAAAATTTATTTATGGAATACTTCGAGACTTGACTTATTACCCCAGATATTACTTTCCGGTCAGATTTGGTCGAGAAACTTAGATGATTTCGTATCAGTGTGGCCAGAGGGGAAACATTATTTTTTTATTGAGAAAGATTATTTGCATCCTGTTAAATTCAATTTTGAATTGAAAACCGAATATAAATTTAAGGTTCTTGATGTTTTTATCAATCAGGAAGATGGAAATTAAACATTATACAGAAAAAACACCCAGAATGTTTCCCCAAAGTTGTAAATGCTGATCAACACTGACATATTTTAGGATACCAATGCGGTATTAGAATATTTATTAAGGAGACGTTTAGCTCGGCAGTGGTTTTATCAATCCATAAGAGAGAACCGAAGTTTATGGAGTATTTTTAGTGTGTCATGGGTCAGGTGCAGCATGTGGGGGTCGAGGCAAAGTGATTGCTGACTAGTTGGGGGCAAGATGTGTCTGGCGAAAACATCTAACATCGTAAAACTGCCCGAGTTGTGTGTGGTGGCATTGCACGTTGCGATAAGAGCTGGGATTAATTTGGCGTCTTTGAAGTTCAGGAGATGGTTATATATATAGCGTACGGTGCATGCGTTTCAGTCATCTCTTTGACATGTATACTGGTGTTCCCTGATGTGTTCTCAAGCTTCTAGAAGTCTCCCTCACTTTCAAGCGCCTCCGTGGACATAGATCAGTGTTTGAGTATAAGTACCACAAGAAACTGTATATGATATACAATTATATTCTATGATATAATTGTAGAAATGGAATATTCACGACTAAATCTTGGTCCACAGGGGCTTGTCAGGTTACTGAATTCAGCAGGAGCTAATTGTGGGGTCAGATAGGCTATGTGCTGCAGTCTCTGTACTAAATAACAAAAAAAGGCACAATACCGTGACTGGAACGATACACAAATAACCAGCACGTAGAAGAGAGGAGCTTACGACGACGTTTCGGTCCGACGTGGACCATTTACAAAGTCCAAGTCGGACCGAAACGTAGTCATAAGCTCCTGTCTTCTATGTACGGGTTATTTGTGTATGTCTCTGTACTGCCCACACCCTGTCTAGTCCGACTGTAAGTCTGGTGTGGTGTGGGAAGCGCTGTTACCTTGTAGCTTCAGGTTACTGTCACTCCGGCTGCCATCCACTGCCACCTGCTTCCCAGTTCCTTTGTGCGTACGGCAGAGAAGTGTTTCTAATATCCTTGTAGGATTTTTCTCAAGTTGCGTGGTGTGTGGGTTATGGGACAGAGTGACTGTGAATACTGGGGTGTTACTGACCCTGAATATTTGCATTTAACTGTATCGATTAGTGTGCAGAGTTGTGAGTTGGTCATAAATCTGTCCAGTTTGTTATTTGATACATGTGTTAATCTTTCCTACAATCATGATTGTGTACATACCGTGTACATGTATAATTTCGTATGGTTATACTGAATCTTCATGACAGCTCAGTCACAAACATGAAACACACTTTGCTTAGATATGGAATAAATACATATTAATCAATATTAATTTTCAATCAAACCTCCAGGTAACCAGGTACTGGACCGAGTGAACTCTTGTTAATTTGAATGGTGTACTGGACCGAGTGAACTCTTGTTAATTTGAATGGTGTACTGGACCGAGTGAACTCTTGTTAATTTGAATGGTGTACTGGACCGAGTGAACTCTTGTTAATTTGAATGGTCACAATGGTGTTAAATAATTCATGGGTAACTCTATAATGTAAAATAATTTACCCTTTTATTACAGCAGGTATACATGTTCATTACTGTGGCGAGTCCATAAATGTTGCTGTGTCGGTCAAGTGGATAGCGACCATTTCAGTTTTTTAAGACGTCATGTATCCCGTTCTTTGTGGTGTATTTTAGCAAGAGTAAGAGTAACACATTGTATTACTGAAAAACAAAAGAACACACGAAGATAATTTGTATAACGCATAAAATTAATATATCGAACCACCAATGGGAAAATAACAGAGGGAAAACTAGAAGACAATGAGAGAGCGAGATGAAGATACACAAGGCATTATGGAGGTAATAAATTATTTTAGAAGGATAGATAAACGTAAACTAGTATACATAAAGCTGTACATAAAAAGTTATATTTACTTGCAAAGTCAATTATCAATCGACGTTCACAACAAGGTATTTTTGAGGCTGTTTTCTTTTTTCAAAATATCTTGAAATGCTCGTCAAACAGAATAGACCAAAACAAAATCAGATGCCAAAACAAAGAATAGAAAAAAAAGCGCAACTGGTTGCCGGACTAAGTGCCTCCAGCTGCAACATTCTAATCCCATGCCTCACACCTATATAACACCGTCAATACACTATAATTAATGTTTTCCTCTTTTGCATCCAATGATAATTTTGTTTTTATCCCGATTACTCGACACTCCTCACACATTCTTTATCTTAGCTATTCTGTGATTTCCCGTATCTCTCATAAACTCATCTGCTGATCTAGCCACATCCAAAATCTCATATATTCTTTACCTGAATACTCCTTTCACCCTACCTGGAGTTTACCTGGAGAGAGTTCCGGGGGTCAACGCCCCCGCGGCCCGGTCTGTGACCAGGCCTCCTTAGGTCAGTGTCCCAGGATGCGACCCACACCAGTCGACTAACACCCAGGTACCCATTTTACTGATGGGGAACATAGACAACAGGTGGAAAGAAACACGTCCAATGTTTCTACTCTGGCTGGGAATCGAACCCAGGCCCTCGCCGTGTGAAGCGAGAGCGTTAACCACCAGGCCACCAGAGCCACTCTCTTATTTCATACGCTAATTTTTACACTTCATGATTATTCTCTCTTCTGCTTGAACTTTTAAATTTCTTCTTATACATACCCTTGCATATTTTTCCTACACATCCTACAGTTTCTCTCGTGAAAGCCCTGTTATCAACGAAGACTACGTGTGAGAGGTTCCACTGCATCAAACTTTTTTTTTTTCTAATACCGACCTTCTCTCTATCACGTCAGCATTCACTTCCTTTAAACACCAATTTACAAGGATGATAAATAACCCCAGTGACAACACACAACTGACTCACGAAATCGTAATGACACGATGGCAAACAAACTTTACCAAGAGTGGGGTTAAAACCCGTGAGTCATTAAACTCCAGACCGACGAGTTAGCCACTGGGCCAGCTAGCGTCGGTCTGGAGTTTCATGGCTCTGATAGAGGGTTCTAACCCCACCCGTGGTATGGTTTGACACCACACAACTCTGCCTATGGCTTACTTTTCCTGCACAATTTCTCCACATTTTCAGACCATCCTAACTTGAGTCCTGATAAAAGTACTTTGCATCTCCCCCCAACTAAATTCTTGTTCCATATCCAAGCAACAGCATCCACATTACTCTCGTATGCACCTTATCATCTGCCTTTTCCAAATTCATTGACCTCACTCGTTTACCTAATCTAATTTCATCTCACATATGTGCTTCAGCATAAACACTTGATGCACACATCTTAGGTTAGGTGACGTGGCACGGTGCCAGATATCAGCCAGGGCTCAGAGTAGCCTCTGGGGCTAGCGAGTGTCAGGAGCTTGCGGACCAGTGACAAACTCGTGGCAGCCTCCAGAGTGACACTGAAGGATTATGTGTGAGTGCCACAATGATACATCACACACCAATTACCACTCACCCCTCCTGTGTGAGTTATGATGGGCGGGCGCTCTTCTGATGGTCCAGGCTTCATTCTGGCTCGCACTTATACGCACATCACCACATTACTAATTGCCATGTGTGACTTCTTTCACCCCCCCTTCCCCCCTCCCAAAAAAAAGAGCTAATATTTGTGGAATAGTTTTGAAGGGGATGTGCCCTGACGCCAATGAAGAGATGTTTGTACAAGAAATTGGAGCTAACTATCCCTTGCCTTGAATCTAACCTCCCATTCCCCCAGGCGCTGTATGGCCCCTACGGGCTTAGTGCTTTTCGGCGATTATAACAATGGTATGGATCAGGCGTGTCACGGTTTCTGCTATGGTGCCCTTATGTACTAAGATTACTGAGAGAGAGAGAGAGAGAGACAGAGAGAGAGAGAGAGAGAGAGAGAGAGAGAGAGAGAGAGAGAGAGAGAGAGAGAGAGAGAGAGAGAGAGAGAGAGAGAGATAGATAGAGAGAGAGAGAGAGAGAGAGAGAGAGAGAGAGAGAGAGAGGAGAGGAGGGGAGGGAAGGGGAGGGGAGGGGAAGGGAGGGGAGGGGAGGGGACGGGAGGGGAGTGGAGGAAGATGATGGATAACCCAGCAACAGGCTGTGAGGTGTTTACAGTGCCAGAGGGCGCCTCCCTCCCTCTCTCCCCGCCCTCCCTCTCTCCCCTCCCTCTCTCTCTCCCCTCCCTCCCTCCCTCTCTCCCCTCCCTCCCTCTCTCCCCTCCCTCCCTCTCTCCCCTCCCTCCTTCCTACCACTGTTGCATCATCTCCTTCACACTTCTCTTACATTTCCCCCCTCACACCTTCCAAGATTTCCCCTCACACCTCATAATTTTTCCCCTCACACCTCCCAACTCATAGTTTTATATCACCAAAATAATGCAGGAAAAATGGTACATTAATGCTAATGAAGTGCTTTTGATCCGAGGAATTGAAGCTACCATCCCCTCGACTCAAACCTGTTTGAAGAAACATTAACCCAAACGGGCTTAGTGCTTTCCCTTAAGTACAATAATTACTTGCTATACATGGTGGGGGAGATACATGACGTGTGTGGGAGATACATGACGTGTGTGGGAGATACATGACGTGGTGTGGGGGAGATACATGACGTGTGAGGGAGATACATGACATGGTGTGGGGGACATACATGACGTGGTGTGGGGGAGATACATGACGTGTGGGGGAGATACATGACGTGTGAGGGAGATACATGACGTGGTGTGGGGGAGATACATGACGTGTGGGGGAGATACATGACGTGTGAGGGAGATACATGACGTGGTGTGGGGGAGATACATGACGTGTGGAGGAGATACATGACGTGGTGTGGGGGAGATACATGACGTGTGGGGGAAATACATGACGTGTGAGGGAGATACATGACGTGGTGTGGGGGAGATACATGACGTGTGGGGGAGATACATGACGTGTGAGGGAGATACATGACGTGGTGTGGGGGAGATACATGACGTGTGGGGGAAATACATGACGTGTGAGGGAGATACATGACGTGGTGTGGGGGAGATACATGACGTGTGGGGGAGATACATGACGTGTGAGGGAGATACATGACGTGGTGTGGGGGAGATACATGACGTGTGGGGGAGATACATGACGTGGTGTGGGGGAGATACATGACGTGGTGTGGGGGAGATACATGACGTGTGGGGGAGATACATGACGTGTGAGGGAGATACATGACGTGGTGTGGGAGAGATACATGACGTGTGGGAGAGATACATGACGTGGTGTGGGGGAGATACATGACGTGGTGTGGGGGAGATACATGACGTGTGTGGGAGATACATGACGTGGTGTGGGGGAGATACATGACGTGTGGGGGAGATACATGACGTGTGAGGGAGATACATAACGTGTGGGAGGATACATGACGTGGTGTGGGAGAGATACATAACATGTCAGTATGGGGGTGATACATAACATGGTAGTGTGGGGGTGATACATAACATGGTGGTGTGGGAGAGATATATAACATGGTAGTGTGGGAGAGATACATAACATGGTAGTGTGGGAGGGATGCATAACATGGTGGTGTGGGGGAGATACATAACATGGTAGTGTGGGGGATACATAACATGGTAGTGTGGGAGAGATACATAACATGGTGGTGTGGGAGAGATACATAACATGGTAGTGTGGGAGAGATACATAACATGGTGGTGTGGGAGAGATACATAACATGGTAGTGTGGGAGAGATACATAACATGGTGGTGTGGGAGAGATACATAACATGGTGGTGTGGGGGTGATACATAACATGGTGGTGTGGGAGAGATACATAACATGGTAGTGTGGGAGAGATACATAACATGGTAGTGTGGGCGGGATACATAACATGGTGGTGTGGGGGGAGATACATAACATGGTAGTGTGGGGATACATAACATGGTAGTGTGGGAGAGATACATAACATGGTAGTGCGGGAGAGATACATAACATGGTAGTGTGGGGATACATAACATGGTAGTGTGGGAGAGATACATAACATGGTAGTGCGGGAGAGATACATAACATGGTAGTGTGGGAGAGATACATAACATGGTAGTGCGGGAGAGATACATAACATGGTAGTGTGGGGATACATAACATGGTAGTGTGGGAGAGATACATAACATGGTAGTGCGGGAGAGATACATAACATGGTAGTGTGGGAGAGATACATAACATGGTAGTGTGGAAGGGATACATAACATGGTAGTGTGGGAGAGATGCATAACATGTTAGCGTGGGAGAGATACATAACATGGTAGTGTGGAAGAGATACATAACATGGTAGTGTGGGAGAGATGCATAACATGTTAGCGTGGGAGAGATATATAACATGGTAGTGTGGGAGAGATACATTACATGGTGATGTGAGAGAGATACATAACATTGTAGTGTGGGAGAGATACATAACATGGTAGTGTGGGGGTGATACATAACATGGTAGTGTGGGGGTGATACATAACATGGTGGTGTGGAGGGAGGGGGGGAAGATAAGATACTGGTCTTCCCAGAGGAGGAAACTCTCTGGAGATATTAAAGAGAGAACGTGCTTCCATTATGTCAGAATGTTGCAGACATCAGTACAGGTGAGTGTGAGGGTTGTGGGGCAGACTTATCTAATGCTCATTAACAGCCATCATAGTCCCAAGATCGTCACCATTGTTAACAAAAATAACACTATGACCCTTAAGAACGCTGACTTAACCTCTGAATAGTACTACCTACACTACTACTTCTGCTACTACCACCACTGCTACTACTACTACTACTACTACTACTACTACTAATAATAATAATAATAATAATAATAATAATAATAATAGGTTGGTTAATTAGATAGTATTGTCGGGAAAAGTTCAAACGAAATTTTTCAATAAATTTCATTTTCTCCATTAAATTTGTGTTTTTTTTTTTGTGTGGTTGAAGATCTTTCATTTAGACTACTGTAAAAGTGATTAATTTTATGGATTTGAGTGAAGTTTTCATGATTGTGAGACGAAGTGCGTGATCCCCAGCTTGTTTTCTAGTTTTGACAGAACGTACAAGAGTGTGCTACAACGTCCCTGTAGGCTACGACAACACGACCATCCACCACGACGCAGTCAGCCACCACGAAACCACCATTACGACACATCCATCACCACGACAACAACAGCCATTCACCACAACGAGACAGCCACCTACCACTACGCAACCACCCAGTCACCCACTTCGATAACACTACCACCACAACAACACAATCAACCACCACAACAACACAATCAACCACCACAACAACATAATCAACCATCACGACTCACAGTCTCCTACGTCAGATCACAACACTCGCGCCTCTTATACAGACTATGTACCTTCTATAGAAACGTGTCATCCAAAAGTATTCGAGTTCGTCCTAATTTCCGCTCGAAAATGTCTGTCTGATCGAACCCATGATAACACCGTCCTATCAGACACTTCCTCTGATCACTAGACTATTTAGGTCCAACAAGATTCACCCAACTCGGTATATCTCTATACAGAATATAAACACACAATACCGTGACTGGAAGAATACACAAATAATCAACACACGGAAAAACTCCTTAATGGCGGCCTCACCTCTGTGTGTGATTTTATTGTTTTTTTTAACACGTTGGCCGTCTCCCACCAAGGCAGGTGACACGGAAAAGAAACAATTTCACCATCATTTACACTATCACTGTCTTGCCAGAGCCGCGTGGCTGCGACGGTTTAGATGTCCCTCTAAACAGCAAATATCCCAAACCTCTCCTTTAGAGTGCAGACACTGTACTTCCCGCCTCCAAGAGAAGAAAAAACAGAAAGGCAAGGAAGGCAAGGATTACAACAAGAATCAATCAGTAGCAGTTGAAGAATTGGTACATTAAATTAAAAAAATATATATATTTGACGTCAAGGAAAAATCAGTTCTTTTCGGGTCTAGATGATAATAAAGGAAAGACGAGAACTTCCAAGGAATATTTAGTGTTAGTCGGACCGAAACGCCGTCATAAGTTGCTTTATTCTATGTGCGGGTTTGTGTATATTTATGTACTTTATAACCACAAATACAGTGTTTTTATGGACGAATTTCCCACTCGCGGCAGCGATGGTATGTAGCTCAAGTTCCTTCAAAATCGATGAAAAAGACATGTGTGCAGCACTCTGGGGTCTCTATTTTTGAAACGGTTCACCTAGACTGTAAGCTCAGTCAGTCTACTGAAGACGTCTACTGCGCAGGCGAAAGTTCCCGATAAAAAGATACCTGGTGTTGCGCATGTGTGTTTTTCATCAACTTGTCAGTGTTATATACCATTACAATGATATCCTCCTCCAAAGACATTATCAACGACTCGTAGTAACATGAACGGCCAATGTGGTCTAGTGGTTACTGGACCGACCTGCTCCATGAAAAGGGCGAAGGGGGTTGCTGCAGTGGAATGGAGGGAAACTTTTGTTTTTCATGTCTATACAGCCTTGAGCAGCATATGTGCAAAATTTCATCTTTTTTATAGATTATTTCCGTTATTTCATGTTTTTTTTCAGGTTAATTTGACTGGACTACTAGGTTAGAAAACCCTAAGACTCTCCTCCTCAGTCCTCCTCCTCCTCTCTCTCCTCCTCAGTCCTCCTCCTCCTCTCTCTCCTCCTTTTAATTCTTCTCCTCGTTCTCCTTTGCTGTCCTTGTAGTAATCTATTTCTTCAGTCTTCTCTATCTTCCTCTTTATATTAGTTTTCTTCCGTCTTTTTCCTCTTCTTCTATCACCCCAGCAAAATCAACGAACAATTTCTTTTGTTGGGTTTCTCTCTGACGTCCAGTGTA